>NC_067225.1:12742500-12960000 GCF_019924925.1 Ctenopharyngodon idella
TTGAATGAATGACTGGCTGAATGGTCTAAAAAAATACACATTTTGAATGTAACTTTATATCTTTACTCGTAGAAACACAAAAAGGCAACAACATGAGGCACATATACTCTGCTCTACACAACCCGTGTTACTTCTGTAATCCCCGCTGAAAACCGCCTAAGCTGGTTTGCTGGTTGGTCTCCCAGCCTTTTGGAGGGTTTTTGAGGGGTTTGTGCACATGTCAGCCGGTCATGCTGGAGGACCAGCTTAAACCAGCTAAGACCAGAACACCATCGCCAGCTGGTTTAAAGTCGGCATTAAACTGAAGTTGCACTAGTCTTTTCTCCCCTATTGTGTCGTATATCTGAGTGAAACGCTTCAGGAACAAGAACAAATGTAGGGCGGGGCTTGATTTTGTCTGTGGGGAATTGATTGGATGGTTGTGGTTTGCTATTGGTGGATCTTATGTGAGTGACAGGTTGCCCCGCCCTCGTCATCAGAGAAGAGATGAGATGCTGCAAGAGAGAGGAGAAGATATTCTGATTCAAGATTACCAGGAACATGAATTTAAAACAGTAATGATGTGCACCGATAAACATCCAAAACTTGATAGTTCATAAAGAAAGAAACATTATGCAAATATCTATATCTGCACATTTGCGTTTTACTTTCGCTTTCAATTTCACGATCACGCATACTCTGTGAATAGGGAGTGGCAGTGCTGAGCGCACATTCTACAATACAAGACATTCATCAGACGTTTAAGCTCTTGTGCAACGAATCCTCCGCCATGGTCTCGTCAGTCATCTCGCCGTACTCCCGTCACGTGATCAGTGAACTCCTGCTGCACTATAGACGATTGGGATTGAAGCGACCGTTATCCAACTGAATTAAATGTTTTTTATTTCTATAAAAAGCAAAACGACAGTGGAAAGCATATTCTATCCTAATTTCACCCTCACTTTCCGTCATGGCAGTATCACAAGACAGCTTTTCACCTCGACGAGAAATCTTGTCACATTTTAATCTCGTGGCACGATATCATGTCACACCCCTAATAGTTTCTGTTAATATTTTGAATTAGTTTTTTTTTTTTTTAATTTTATATAAAAACATTGTTTATTATTTTTCAGGTTTATTTTAAAGTTTTAGTAATGAGTGTTTTTTGTTAATTTTTTAATAATTTTTATTTCAGTTTTAGTTATTTAGTTCAACTAAATAAAAAAAAATGAGAAATGGTGCTTTAAATTTTAATTTTTCATTTTATTTCAGTTAAAGTTTTTTAGGTAACAAAAATGATTTTTATACAGTTTTAGTTAACTATAATAATCCTGAAAAGCATTGATAAAATTACTTTAATACAAAACAGCCTAACTGTACCCAAATGTTGTTGTGTTCTGTGTGTGTTTGTTAGTTGTTGGCTCTGACACTGATGTCAATCTCATTGAGTCTCTTACGTGTTTTATGGATTCGTTCGATCCGTGGAGTCGCTGCTGAATCCGTCACTGAGGATCCGTGTGGATGGACCGAAGACAGAGCGGCACGGGCGACAAACCTTGTTTAAGTTATAATGATAGCTGCGGCACTGATCTCTGTCAGATTCTGTCACACGCGGCCTGTTTGTCCATCATATTTCCAGCTGACGTGATTCACAGACACGTGTAATACATCACCGGCTCTTCACAAGCAGAGAGTTTTATTTTTCATAAGGTGATCCCTTCCAATATTAATGAGCCGGGAGGCCGTACATCAAGTTCATACACGTTATATTAAAATTTATGAACGACTTCATCAAAAAGCACTCTGGCCGTGCCGGTGAGACAGGACAGATCTGGAGTGACACGGACGAACGGCTGGATTCAGAGACGCGGCTTTATGGAACGCTACCTATCAGCGGAAGACATGAGAGAGAGAGAGAGAGAGACGGACACAAAATAACCAGCTGCTTTTTAGGAATTGTTATCAATAGGTATTCAGAGTGTCTAATTCCCAACCATCTGACATAACTTTGTTAATAAACTACTTAAAAAGAAAAGACGCACTTCCCTTTCATGATTCTTTGAGAACTGAGGTTGGTTTGTCCATGTCTCTGGCCTGATGGTGTTTTGATATGTTTATTTTCAGGCGGTGACACTCATGTGGACAGCATCACACAGGCTATTTCTGAGGGTGTTTTTCAATCCTTGAGGAACAGGTATGTTTTTATCTGTTCATCTCAGCTTGTATTTAAATGAATACAGCATGGAGTGCATAAATCACAGTGTGTAAAGTCAACGGATGCCGTACACACTCGTCCACCATAGAAATCTCCTGAAAAGGACAATAAAGTATAACGTGTATAAGCTCTCACACGAGACACACGCGACTCCATGAAGCTCCAGCTTATAAACAGAAATCCAGTGTCAGGCCAAACACATTATGAGGCCGTTTGATTACGCCGCGCCTGTGTGTTTTATGTTAAATATGAGCTTATGTGATCAGCACACTTCCCTCCATATTCCAATATACTTTATTATAGATTTTAATTGTGTGGTGCGCAGGCTCTGGATATGAAGTGCTATCTTTCACACGCTGGAAAACCAACAAAGAGTCTTTTATTCTGTCTGCGGTTCATCCCATGCTATTAAAAGGTCTGAAATATCTCTGAAGATATTTTGCTCCTAATTGGAAATAATTAACTTTGCCATCTCGGAGGCTTCAAAGTTTTATTGTTCCTTTATGTATGTGAGTAATTAATTTTTAATTTAACAGTTGAATGCAAATTCTCATCCACAAATATTATTCATCATTTTTTTACTGTGCCAAATACTGAAATATTTATAACCGTGCCCACAAAAGGGTCCAGACGCAGTGTGAAGGAACATTTTTGATATTTAATGGCAGTTTTTGGAGTTTTCTGTCCGCAGTGAAGATGGCACAGATTTACACGTTGAGTTTGGAAGGTTTTTCTCTTGTTCGGTCATTAACGGCGCGAGAGTCACCTACAGACGTCTGACGCGCATTAGCATACTGGCCTGAAAATGTCACTTTGCTACAAAATAATTCTTAGTATTTTCTTTGTTCTGTGCAGCTGATTAAAACGGGTTGTCGAGTAAAAAACACACCAGCACACACTCAGAGCTCCTATTCCGTTTGAAAGGATCTCAGCTGCTTTGAATGAAACAGGTTTAGATGGTGATGTTCATTTAGTTTAATTCACATTTTTGCACAATTATGTAAAGTCTGAATACGTGTGCAAAACAGTCGCGGCCTCAGGGTGTGGGTGTGGGTGTGTGTGTGTGTGTGTGTGTGTGTGCAGGAGCCACTAGCAGCCCTGTTTACACCCCAAACACTCTCTACACACTCCACCAGAAAGGATCCCAACTAATAAGAAACATACAATAAAACTAAAATAAAATCATTGAGATGCTGCGTAAAGCTGAAATATTAGAAATTTCAAATTATCAACAAATAAATAAATGATTTCAAATGTGCAGAAGAGTGAATCGCATGAAACCAATCAAGAGCACTGACTTTATTTTCATGAAAAAACATCACTGTGATGTGAGAAAATGTACTTAATTCATGTTGATTTAAATAATAAAAGACTTTATATTTAGAGTAATTATGACAGTAATGAGAATCACGATTGAGAACAGTAATTAATATAATTTTTTATAAAATAAGGATCACAAAAACTATGAAAATTATTATGGAAATATGAAAAGTATGTTTGTGAAATCATTTTTTAATAATGTTTCTGTGTAAAAAGGTCTTATTTTTGTAAGTCTGGTCTTAAACTGGCTATACTTTATGTAGAATTCAGAAACTGTTGTTATTAGCGACACCTGTGGCCGATAAGTGAACTGCAGCAGCGACTTACTGCTCGTGCTCAAACTCGTGAACACGTGACATACGAGAGACTGGATGCAATTCAAGGCCCTGATATACTCACAGTGAAGTTATTTTTCATTATTTGCCTAGAAGAAGTACAAAGAATTTGTAAATCCCTTTACAGTATACTGTTAACAAAAATAACAAAAATACATTCAATAAATGCTTTACTAACATTCCTGTTTAGGTTATGGAAACATTACTTCTGAATGTTAAAGTCATCATGAAAGGGAAGTTGCACTTCTCTTCTCTATTGTGTCGTATATCCGAGTGAAACGCATTGCAAACAAGAACAAATGTAGGGCGGGGCTTGATTTTGATTGGATGGTTGTGGTTTGCTATTGGTGGATCTCATGTGAGTGACAGGTTGCCCCGCCCTCGTCATCAGAGAAGAGAAGAGATGCTGCAAGAGGGAGGAGAAGATATTCTGATTCAAGATTACCAGGAACATGAATTTAAAACAATGATGTGCACCGATAAATCATTCAGAATAAACACTGATATTCCATTGTCCATTTAGATTTCATGGAGACTTTAATGGAACATTCCATCTCATCATTTCTGGGGAATGGAAGCATTATAGGAATGTTACTTGTGAATGTTCTCTGAAACAAGTAGCAACATTTGAAAAAAAAAAAACAAAAAAAAAAAACAGATGTCCAAATAAAACTTTCCATGAATAACTTTTTGATGCTAACTTTTGATAATATTATTTCAGACCACTTAACTCGAACGTTCTCTTAATGTTATTGGAAAACGTTCATAACTTTGAGAGCAAGTTCCTGTCAGCTGGAGCACATGTAGAAACAGACACTTCTGTTTCAGTCTTTGTGTTTTCTACTTTCACTCCCTCTCATCATGATCTCCTAATGCCATGTGTCTGATATGAACGGCTGCTAATAGCAGCAGAGTTCAGTTGTTGAGCGCAGGTGTGGTGAGAGGAACGTGCTGTAGTTTGTGTTCTACATCTGACCTGGAATCAGTGCCAGAGCATCAGAGGTTCGCTGGACAGAGAGTCTGGCGCTCGGCAGCAGAACGGGAAACCGGCAGGCCGGACTCTCTCTCTCTCTCTCTGGCACACGTTTCTCCCCGGAGCTGATTTACAATCCCAGCTATGCGAGTTTTAGCACGACAGGTGTTAATAGATCCAAAACTAACCTCTCGCATTCACACGCGCACAGATGAAAGCACGCGCTCATTTCACACACACACGTGCACTCGTGCGAAGGCGCGCACACGCTCGAGCTGCTGGAGTCAGAGGTGCCACCTGTCCGTCCTGTCGTCCAGGTGGGCACCAGATAGAGTTTCGCGTCGTAAACGCGCATTTCGCCGCTGTTATGGGAACACCAGATGCTTTCGTATCACTCGAATATGAAATCATCTCTGGATCTGAGAAGCGGCAGACGGGTTAGACACGCAACGCTGCGGCGCGCTCGTTTCCGCTCGTGTGTGTGGACGCGCATGCAGGCATGTGTTTGAGTCAACGCTAAATATTTAATGATTCACTTTATGATATTAAACTCTTAGATTCACCCCAGCTAACAGAGAATGTTCTCAGAACGTTCTGTCAAGGTTCTCAAAGAATTTCCTGGTAATTTACTCACCCCCATGTCATCCAAGATGTTCATGTCTTTCTTTCTTCAGTGGAAAAGAAATGAAGGTTTTTGAGCAAAACATTCCAGGATTTTTCTCCATATAGTGGACTTCACTGGGGTTCAACGGGTTGAAGGTCCAAATATCAGTTTCAAAGAGCTCTACATGATCCCAGACGAGGAATAAGAGTCTTATCTAGAGAAACCATCTGACATTTTCTAAAAAAAAATAAAAAAATATATACTTTTTAACCACAAATGCTCGTCTTGCACTGCTCTGTGATGCTCCACGCATTACGTAATCATGTTGGAAAGGTCATGTGTGAAAAACTCCATCTCATTTTCTCCTCCAACTTCAAAATCGTCCGACATCGTTGTTTTACCTTTTTTTGTAAAGGCCGTTTGACTTAGTCTTTGATGTTCACTTTGTAAACACTGAATCGGTACTTCCGCCTACATCACGCGTGACCTTTCCAACATGATTACGTAATGCGTGGAGCATCACAGAGCAGTGCAAGACGAGCATTTGTGGTTTTATTTATTTTTTCAAAAATATCCGATGGTTTCTCTTCCAGACCCTTATTCCTCATCTGGGATCATGTAGAGCTCTTTGAAACTGATATTTGGACCTTCAACCCGTTGAACTCCAGTGAAGTCCACTATATGGAGAAAAATCCTGGAATGTTTTGCTCAAAAACCTTCATTTCTTTTCCACTGAAGAAAGAAAGACATGAACATCTTGGATGACATGGAGGAGAGTAAATTATCAGGAATTTTTAATTCTAAAGTGAACTAATCCTTTACTAATGTTCTCAAAATGTTAGCACAAAAACATTATTTGGAACTTTTTTCTGAAACATTTTAGTTTTTGACATACATGTAACATTTTTTTTAAATGTTACTAATTGTTAGAATGTAACATTCCATAATGTTTGAAGAATGATATAATGGAATGTTTTCTCTAATTTAAAGCATTTGTAAAATTTTAAAAACTGTATGTTATGAACGTTCAGAGAAAATTCAGAAATAAAGTTTTCATAACTTAATGGGAACGTTAGCTGGGTTAGTGCTAAAAAGTATTACCACGGTTATTTGTACAGTGTACTTTGTATATAATGGTATACTTTGCAGTGGTATATGAATATGGTAATTATTCAGTACTGTCTCATGAGATTTTATAATTATTAATATATGCAAAATTGTAGTAGAGTGTTAACAATCATCTTGATGATTCTCAGTAGTTTTTTGTAAATCAGTTGTCTTCTTCATAATGCATCATGAATTCAAGTACAGTTTGGCTTTTGTCATTTTCAAGCATGTTATTTTTGAGTTTATAATGTTGATGTGGTTCATGGAGCTCTTTAATAAAACTCTTTAATAAAATCCCTCTGGAGGAAATGAAGGGAAAACAGTGTCAGAACTGCGGATCGCTGTCGTGCTCAGGTCACGTTGAACGCGGCGGGTTTTGGACTGTGAATGTTCTGTGAAGCTCCGGCAGGTTTTGAGTTCACAGAAACAATTCTCACACTTATTCACACTGCGTCTGAAAGACATCAGACTCTCTAGAGCTTCATAACAGCACAGATTCTGCAGCCAGATGTTCACTTTGAAGTTCTGACCTTCCTGATTAACCACACACACACACACACACACACACACACACACACTCCAAAACACCTGCTCGGAAAAATGCTTTAGTTTCCTCTGAATCACTTCGGCTGCAAAATGACTGCAAGTATCAAAAGCAGCAGATTTTTATACACAAATACGCAAAAGACTTTGCCAGAAAACACTGGTGGTCTCGCTGAACGTTTTCATTTCCGTTCCTTTTTTGAAGACGAGACGCATCAGTCCTGAACCTTTTCCCTGCCTTGCTTTTATTGTTGTATTTTGCACCAAACACACGCACGCACACACACACTCACACACACACACACAGACTCAGAGCGTGTGCTTTTGGACCACTGTCAACAGCAATGAAGCACTTCTCCATTTGTGTGAAATGTTTCTGGCATCCTGCAGCATTTGCATTCATTTCCCATAAAGTGTTTTCTGCAGCGCTGCAGACAATAGTCTCAGTGAGGACGCCTGATTAGGATGTTAAAGCTGCGCGGCTCTTCCTGCTCGGCTAATGTGCAGATCGCAGCGCCGCATGCTTTCACCCGCGGCCAGCAGGCCCGTATCTGATGGAAGCTGATTATTCTGGAGTGAGAACTTCACTTCGATACGTCTGATTATGAGGGTGAAGAGAAGAAAGATAAGAGAAGACTCGTCCTCGTCCAAACGCTTCATCTTCACAACTTTAAACCCGTCGTGAAGTCATGAAAGAGCAGGAGTTTGGCAGGTCTCGGCCGACATGCTTTAGTATTTTGTGTGAATAGAGTACAAAAGTTTTTCTTTTTTTTCTTTTTTTAATTGGTCAGTGAAAGGAGGAGCTTCATAAAATGTCGGTTGTCGACCTCAGGAGTTTAATATTATATGAATTTTATTAAACTCTTCATTTCATGTGAAGTTGGATGTTTTTGTATCACAATTTGAGACACTTCCAAGTACATTTCCAGGATACAGAAAATACACAAAGTTGATTTTGTTGTTTATTCCAACAACAAAAATTATACCAAATGTTGATAAAATTCATATTTGCCATATATCAGAGAAAATGTTTTGTTTGATCAATCTTATAATAAGTGCAGCAGTGGGCGACTAAAGTCTTATATGATTATATGAGTATTTTTATATTAGAGTAACAGTAATATAACAGCTTTCTTACTTGTAATTTAATGTAAAAATAAATAAATAAAATAAAATAAAATAAAATTGTAGTAATGCCTATTTTCATCCCAGTAAATATCACTAAATCTCATTGGATTATTTTGTTTATATACATATATCATTTAAATAAATGTTCATGTATTCAAATTATTTTGTTTAATATATAACATTTATTTATTTATTGTGACTTGATGGAACAAAAACAAAATGTGATGACATTTGACTCAACCAAATATATTAATTTAAATCAATTAGTCATTAAACACGTGATGCTCATCATTAATGCAGCTAGTAAACGACTAACTGTTGATTCGAACAAACACGTCTAATAACACGATCTTCCTGTTTGAGATCATATTTATTACATGTAAACAGTATATCAGAATCTCCAGCTCTTGACACACTGTAAAATGTGTTCATTTTAATTTAGTTAGATTGATTTATTAATATTAAATAATATTACCAGTTAATATAGATGTTATTATTTTCAGGTTACCAGTTCATATTTCTGCCGTTGTCCAGTATATCCGCCGTCACACTCTCATCAGACTGAGCGCAGTCGACACTACAGTGTGAAAACAGAGAAAAGAGAATGAGATTATTTACCCGTTTGTACCGTATTCATGAGTGTCTTCAGCGTTCAGATCAGAACAAACGGTACGTGAGACGGATAGATGGTGTACAGTAATCGTGCTGCTGTGTGTTTCTATTCTATTGTCCATGTGTGTGTGTGTGTGTGTGTGTGTGTGTGTGTGTGTGTGTGTGGAGCGCCCGGGTGCCTGATCGCGTCACAGATTGCAGAAAGTTATGCCAAAAACAAGAGAGAGAGAGAGGGAGAACGAGAAGGTGCCACGATTCTCACAGAAAAGCCCAGATTCACTGTCAACACTGCAATCTGTGCTTCTGTCCACACCATGAGCTCTCTGACACACACACACACACATCACAAAAGAACACACCTCACTGAACAGATCTCATTCATGTGGTTTGTAAGGTTAGAAAGGAACAGAATGTAGAGAAGGTTTCTATCATCAGATCTCATGTTATTTTAAAGGAATGGATTCTGTCGTTCTCTCTCTCATTGTGTTTATCTGTGGAGCACCACCAGTTCACAAAAATATGTTCTAAGAACATTTAGCTAACGTTCCCGTTATTTCTAAATGTTCCCTGAATGTTTAAAAGTCCAGTTTTTAAAATGGTTTAAAAACATTCCATTTTATCATTTTGTGAACATTATAGGATCATTACTTTTGAATATTCTGAAACAAGTAACATTTTAAAACATTAGGCAAATGTCAAAATAAAATGTTTCAGGAAAAAAAAAAACACTCCATGATCGATGTATAAATAGTATTTTTGCACTAACGTTTTGAGAACATTACTAAAGACCACATAACTCTGAACAAATGTTCTGTTAACGTTACTGGAAGAACGTTTGTTCATAACTTTGAGAGAACCTTGAGAGAACGTTTCCTGAGATTTTTTTGAAGAATCTCTCTCAGTTCATCATGTTGTCGAAGAGCAAAAGATCTGCGTGAAGATTCTGACTGAATGAGGGTGAATAAATAATAATAAGATCTTCATTTTAATTTAACAGTTGCTTTAATGTAAATGTTATTGTAGCTTATTAAAGTACTGGTGCCAATTTTAAAGTCTCCATGAAATCAAAATGGACAATGGAATATCAGTGTTTATTCTAAATGATTTATCGGTGCACATCATTGTGTTAAATTCATGTTCCTGCTAATCTTGAATCAGAATATCTTCTCCTCCCTCTTGCAGTATCTCTTCTCTTCTCTGATGACGAGGGCGGGGCAACCTGTCACTCACATGAGATCCACCAATAGCAAACCACAACCATCCAATCAAAATCAAGCCCCGCCCTACATTTGTTCTTGTTTGCAATGCGTTTCACTCTGATATACGACACAATAGAGGAGAAAAGACGAGCGCAACTTCTGTTTCATACAAAAAAGTAACATTTATTATTAATAATAATCATAATTCCAAGTAATATAATATGTGTAGCTGTAGTGGATACAGTTGCCAAGCAATGCAGCATCAGTGTGTGTTATAACGACCTCAAACAGCTCATCCAATCAGAATTTAGTGTTACTAATTTGATCAAATAGTAGTCACAGTGTTTGTAAGTGTTGATAGACTGTTAATGATCTGTGAGGTGTAACAGGTCACGTGACCACAGCAATATTCAAAATCTTCAAACCTTTATTTTTAGGAAGAGCAGCGTGAGAAACTCATCCTGTGGAGTCTGTGGCGGGTCGGATGATGTGGGATCTCTGTCGGTCCGGAGGGAAACACAGATGACATCAGAGCAGGTATGTGACGTGAGTGTGTGTGTCAGTGTGTGTGTGTGTGTGTGTGTGTGTGTGTGTGTGTGTGTGTGTGTGTGTGTGTGTCAGTGTGTGTGTGTGTGTGTGAGACAGAGGACAGAAGACTCATCTCCATCCACTGCTGCTGCAGATGTTCAGATCATCTGAGTGTCACTTCAACGTTCATTGGTAGTGAAACACTGACTCTGTGATCTCTTTGTTTGAGTGACCAATCACATGAGTTTGGGGCGGGGCTATCTGTCTGACTGACCAATGGCAGACGGGGGCGTGTTTGGTGCTGCTGATCGTTGCTGAAAGTTTATCACAGTATTGCTCATTTATATTCTGTTTAAACTGGTAATCAAAAAACACCAGCAGATTTTAAGGTTTTGCCTCCAAAATCTCATTATGAATAGAGATAAAACTATAACAGAGAAATACAGTTTCAAAGTGTTAATTAGAGTGTTTCTGTTTTTATTTTGGCGATCAGCAGCGCTCGGTGGTTTTTGTGAACTTGTTGAGGCTTTTCTTCACCCGTGAGATGTCCACTCACATGACCTCTCTATCCCAAACCACATCCACTTCATCTGTGTAACACACACACACACACACACACACACACACACACACACACACACACACACACACACACACATCAGATCTGATGAAAAACAAGCTGATTTCTTTACATTCCATCAGGGTTCTTTAAAGTTCTTTGTGATTACTGATGATTCACTGACACACAAACATATTTTAGGGCAGAGTATAATTTATATATATATATATATATATATATATATATATATTTACTATAAAAATGTACATTTTCAGTCCTGTCAGATGTCAGATTTTTCATCCATAAACATATTCTGTATTTGTTTTCTGTGCATCCCTTTAAAATGGTTTGGAAATGGGAATAAATGTTTAAATATCATTAGTGATTCAATCAGCGACTGATTCCTGATTGTGCTGTGTTCAGTGTACAGGGCTGTTGAGTAGAGTTGTGTAGAGTTGTGTAGATGTGAGGGTGTGATCTGCCTGCTAACTGTAGGGTGCAGCAGTCGTCTATGTTAGAAACGCACACTCTCGTCCTCGTGTGCTTCACATCCAGTCAACGCTCAACCGCAGACATTCACTGAACCGTCCGCCTCGTCTGATTCTCCAGCGCTTCACATCACTGACACACATTCATTACAACAAACTAAAGGATTTTTTTAAAAGACTGTAATATGCAACATTAAAATGGGGAAAAATGGTCTATTCTTTAAATTAAATCTCTTTTCATTTTCATTATTTATATATTGATTTCCTGTTTTAGTTCCAGGGAACATATATACAAATATAATGAATAGCTTGAACACGCTGTAAGTTTGCGGTTGGAAATATTTTTTAACGTATTTGAAAGTCTCTTCTGCTCACCAAGGCTGAATTTATTTGATCAAAAATACAGTAAAATAAGTAAAATATTATTCCAGTGTAAATCAGCTGTTTTCTATGTGAATATATAGTAAAGTGTAATTTATTCCTGTGATCAAAGCTGAATTTTCAGCATCATTAAAATCAGCATCTCAAAATAGAATCTTTTGTAAGATTATAAATGTCTTTACTGTCACTTTTGATCAATTTAATGCATCCTTGCTGAATAAAAGTATCATTTTTTTTCCAAATATGATTTATTGTACAATTTAACTTCAGATGCTGATGATTTTCTAAACCAGCAGCAATGAAGAATCACACATGAACACACGACTCTACAGCAACATGACGGTCTCTACGGGACGATTGTTTGAGTATGAAAGACTCGTTTGAGTCCAGAACAGTTTTCCTGTTGATCCGGAGCTGCTTCGAAGCATCAGCTGACCGTTCTCAGAACGTTCTGACAAGGTTCTTCCAGTAACATTAATAGAACGTTCATTCAGAGTTATCTGGTCTTTAATAATGATCTCAAAATGTTAGCACAAAAACATGATTTATACATCATTCATGGAGTGTTTTTACCTGAAACATTTTAAATGTTAGTTTTGTTTCAGAACGCTCCCTTAATGTTTGAATAACCAATGTCTTTAAAACATTTAAAAGCTGGACGTTTTGAACACTCAGAGAACTCAATGTGAACGTTAGTAAGCGTGTATGTGGACAGGTTGGATTTGCTCACTTTTTCTCTCTTTCATGTGTTTTTCGTCTCATAATAAGCTCATAATAATAAACCGAGTTGAAGGAAACACAAACTCATAAATGCTTTGATTCGCTCACAGTCTCCGGCTCCGGCCGACAGTATTTACCTGCCCGCGCCGCCCTGTTTGATCCCACAAATTCAATAATTACTTTGCTGGAATGAGACCCAATACAAGACCAATATTTGAGCACAAATATTCCTCTAATTGTGTTTTCCGTGTCTGTGAGTTTCCACTCAGTAAATCCATAAATACGCAAAAGAAAAATTGGGCAAATCAAAATAGACTGCGTTTGCCACACAGTACCCAACGAGAACAATATGAAACAGGAAATGTTTGTTGGATTAACAAATAAACCTGCTCCGTTCTGGGTCCGGTTAGTGAACCGACGCACACACTGTCACAATCAAACAAAACCAGTAAAACAAGCTCTGTGTCTTTCTGAAAAGCAAATATTAAAAGTCATTATCATAGTAGAGGATTAAAAGTCTTTTTATAAAAACTGTCAGACCCAAATTCACTTTCACCTGCTTCTCTCATGATATCGAGGCCGGAGAGTAAAAACACACATTCACACTCACCGCAGCTGCAGGGCCGACCAGACCGGGGCATGTTGTCACACTGTGCATGATTATATATTTCTGTATAGACATAAACCTGATTGGACAGGAATAAAGACCCAGCTGACAGGGAACGTTCTGGCAAGGTTATGAACAAATGTTCTTAGAACGTTACTAGAACGTTCATTCAAAGTTCTGGTCTTTAATCATGTTTACACAACCAAGACTGGAGGTTTGGAGCATTCAGAGAACATTCATGTTCATAACTGTCAGCAAAATGATCTCAGAACATTTTTTTTTTTGTTTACTTGGAGATGCAGTTCATTGAACACATGTCAACTCCACAGCGGGGCATGTTGTCACACTGTCATTTCATAAACATAACATAAACATTGACTACAAAACCTGTTTAACATTTCCCCTGATATTAGCAGGGGGCGAAAAGATGCTCATTGAACAGCGGGGCATGTTGTCACACTGTATGGGGTAAGTTGTCACAGTGGGAACCTGCTGGTTATTACACAGATTTAAGTAGAATACCTTGTTTGAAGCAACTATCTAAACAAACAAACAAAAAAATGCATGATCTACAGCAATGCATTACAAGATTTTTAATAATTTTTCAGAAACTTAATTAGAAAACACAAAAGAATTCATTCATTGGCCAAAATGTAAAGTCAGCTTTATTTCTGCAGCGTTTATAATACAGATAGTTTCAAAGCAGCTTCACAGTAATAAACAGGAAAATAACAGAATCAATGATGCAAACAGAGTCATTATTCAGATCAATTCAGTTCAAGTTTTGTTCTCGTCTGATAGTGTCAGTCCAGTCAAATCAACAATATTACTGGAGATGAAGTGTTTTTAAACCCAACTAAACAAGACAAAGGTGACAGTGGCATTAATATTAAAATAATTTAGTTTGAAATAAACAGAAATGTATCACTATATGACTCAAACCCTCACAGTCTCCCCGTGTGACAACTAGCCCCGGTGGTTAATCAGCTGAAGCTCATTTGAGCTGGTGTGTGTTTATGATGGTGTGTGTGTGGCTGTAAAGACAGAAAACACCAGCCAATGATGCATCGACTTCTGTTCACGTCAGCTGAACCTTTAGGCGGTGTTTATTTGAAACGCAGTTGACGCTAATGCCCCATCTGAACGTCACCTCGTCCTGTACAAAACACATGTTTACATGTTATCAACTTATAACGCAACTAATCAGCGCATATATAATGAGCCACAGCAGCTGCTATAATGTGTTCCCAACATCCCGCATCACAGTGGAAATACGCCCAGACCTGAAGCGCCGTGTTCCCTTCTGAGGGCAGGAGAGAGTGTTCACCGGAGGTCAGGGCAGTAATCAGGGATTAGGATGCGATCGGGTCGAGCTCAGCCTCTTCAGCTAAATTGGTTTTGCTGTACACATAATGAACTGAATCAATGCTGCTTCAGCTGGATGTGTTCTGGAGCAGGTACACGCTTACAGCCCTCATCAGACTCAGTTACTCTCAGCTCTAGACACGCGTGACGGCTCTGAATGATGGGCAGGTGAAGATACTGAGAGACAGATATTGGAAGCATTTGTTTGAACAAAACATAATTTACTCCAGTGTTTCTAAAGGCCTTGATTCCACAACGATATCCGAAGGCAACACGACTTTTCCAGTTGTTTGTAAACTCTAGAAAGCCTGTTCTATTATATACTCACACTTCTAAATCCAGGTCATGTTTTAGACATCTGTCTCTGTAAAGTTTGCTTAGCAGGCTGTATTATTATATATTGACTAAATGATGCATTTAATCATTTAGTTTTATATTTCTATACACTGTATGTCTTATCTTAAAGGGTTAGTTCACCCAAAAATGAAATTTCTGTCATTAATTACTCACCCTCATGTCGTTCCACACCCATAAGACCTTCATTCATCTTCAGAACACAAATTAAGATATTTTTGATGAAATCAGAGAGGTTTATGACTCGTCCATAGACAGCAATATAATCAACACTTTCAAGGTCCAGAAAGGTACTAAAGACATCGTTAAAACAGTCATGTGACTGCAGTGGTTCAACCTTAATGTTATGAAGAGACGAGAATACTTTTTGTGTGCAAAAACAAAACAAAAATAACCACTTTATTCAACAATCTCTTCTCTTCTGTGTCATTCTCATACGCTGTTTACATCCAGCGCTTCCAGGTTCATCGTCAGAACGCCGACTCATTATTGGCCGGCTCCTGCGTCAGCATCACACGCATGCGTCGTGCTGATCACGTGATCAGCTTTGGCCAATACTGAGCTGGGGTTCAGACGTAAACACGGAAGCTTCACTGCGTCACCTGCGTAAGATAATGACGGGGAGAGATGAATTTGTTGAATAAAGTTGTTATTTTTGTTTTGTTTTTGCGCACAAAAAGTATTCTCGTCTCTTCATAACATTAAGGTTGAACCACTGCAGTCACATGACTGTTTTAACAACGCCTTTAGTTCCTTTCTGGACCTTGAAAGTGTTGATTATATTGCTGTCTATGGACGAGTCATACACCTCTCGGATTTCATCAAAAATATCTTAACTTGTGTTCTGAAGATGAACGAAGGTCTTACAGGTGTGGAACGACATGAGGGGGAGCAATTAATGACAGAAATTTCATTTTGGGGTGAACTAACCCTTTAAGTTGGACACAGCGTCCACTTTTCTAGATTCCAGGTGTAAAAACCCACCTGAGATGATCACATGACTGCAGCAGGGGGCGGGAGATTCACAATCGCATCATAACTCATTTACATAATGAGATACACTCCCTTGTGCTTGAATAGCAATTCATATTCCGATTAAAACAGCTCATTACATGATCGGGTCATATTCAGATACATGTGGAGGGAGAGTTTCAGTGCAGTGCTAAAAATGATTCTCAAATACGGCACCAGTGTGAGATTGATTTTCTGGGGTTTTTGTGTTTGGCACTAATATAGAGTGGAGATCTGATGTCCTCAGGCAGGGTTTGATGTGGTATTAGTTTATACCGTGTTTGTAAATGATGACACGAGGGCTCACACATGATCTCTGTGTCCAGTATCGATCTCCGCACACAAAGCTCGGTCCAGCAGCAGACTACTGCATTTTGCAGGAATGTTATTGTTTGGACAGTGCTAGAAAATGAATGATCACACACCAGATTATCTCAGTCGTTTCTACTTGATGGCAGTGAGACGAAGAGCAAATGGCGTGTTTCCTCGATTTGCCAAGATACAAATGCATTCAGAAGTCAATGCATTTCTCATACTCTTACTGTACGACAACTAGTGAGTCAACTGTATTTACTGTTTTATTTTTATAAAAAGCATCATCTGAGAGTGACATTCCCCCTCCTCATCGGTACCTGTGTTTGCGCTCAATTCCTCGTGCAGGTTTGATATTTAAATAAGCCGTTTGTGAGCTCTGCGTTTAGCCCGGAGCTTCCTCCCTCCCTGCGCTCCATTATCATAGTAATAGAGCTTTTAGGTGCTTCTGCTCAAACACCTCCTCATTCAAAGCCCCGCTAACACCTGTAAAGCACCACACGCTTCATAATGCGCTGGAAACGGAGCGCAGCGCTGTACAGTTCAGTCCGTCTGCTCCGACAAAGAAACACTAGTAAATAACCGTGATAGATAACAGAGGAAATCTTCTAACCAATTGCCTGTGTAATAGTTTATGGTCACTGCCAAATGACATTTATGTATGGCTTTCAGCAAAAGGCCTCATGAAACGGAGACTCTGAACTAAAGGCGGCCATAACTCACGCCGTCATTCTGTCAGTCTTACATTAATAACACGACTGTATTCATCTCTGCTGTCATCCATTACACGAACGGCAGTAAAGCAGGACATCAGAGAGGGAATCGCCCGGCTGGTGGTCACAGGTGGACGCGCGGCCATCAAACCGACCGCGAGCGCTCCGGTCATGTGATCAAGCGTTCATCTGATGTGTTTTGATGAACTGAACCGCATGTTTCACGCTGATGTTATGAAGTAAACATGCAAATATCATCATACTGACTGGCTGTTAGTGACCATCTGAACGTGAGCCTCGTTTCATCCTCCGCTTTTATGTCCAGATACAGTTGCGGGGAACAGTATGTCGACCCTCTGGATGCATAAATTGGTCATGAAATTTGATCTGATCTAAGTCACACGGTCTGCATAAACAAATAAAACAGGATGTGTTTACATACATTTAATGAACATGCCACATCAACACTGACTATGTGAAGCCTTGGATTTAATGACTGGTTGACTGTTTTCGGCAGCAGTGACCTCTATTGAACAGTTTCTGTAACTGCAGGTCAGGCCTGTGACCACATAGCAACGCCCTAGCAACCACCCACAACATTTAATCACGGTGCGTCTTTTCTCTACAGATTTGGTTAATGGGTTCTCCTCTAATTGCACAAATGAGAAATGGTCAATCATTACTATACATTCTTGAGTTATAAAGTATCTGAGCTATAAACCACTCATTTAACCCTCTGGTATTGGTCATTTGAGGGTCACACTCGTGTTGAAACTTTTGTTTTATTATTATTATTATTATTATTATTATTATTATTTTCAGTAAAATCAATGTAATATACTTTTGTTCAATAATATTTTTTATTTTGTATTTTGAGAGAATATCATGGTACTAATTAATATTTATGCAATAATTATGATCAATTTTTTTCCCATTAAAAATAATAACAAAAGTTTTCTTTTTTATTACTTTTCAATTAAAGCAGTATTTCATGTGAAAATAGAGACAATGCCTTTAAAATTCCATTTTTGAAGGCAGATTAGTGTCATCTGGTGGAAGTAAAAAAAGAAAAACATCTGTAATGTCGTGGTGTAAACATCAGATGCCTGTATAGCTCTATAGACATATTTTTATTAAGTTGTGGATCTGGATATATATTTAGACATTCTCAAAGACTACTTTTTGTCAGGGCTTATTTATTTATTTATTTATTTTTGAAATCTTGATTTGATGTGTCAGTTTTTGCATGAATTTTACTAGTCAAACCTGAACACAGAGAAAGACATTTTGTACATTAAATCAAAATTCAACAAAAATTAAACAAAAATGAACAGAAATGCTTTATCAGAGTGTTTATTTTGCGCTCTCAGTCATGTAGAGTGTCACCCCGTCATTGCTGTGCAGTTTTTTCTGAATCATGGATGATTTGTAGAAAAAATATAATTAATTTTTAAACTGTTTTTTAGTTTTATTAAGTGTTAACAATGAGATTGTAGTTTTTATAATCAGTTAACACTGCTTTTGTCATTTATTACAAGATGGACAAAATTTGTCACCAAAAAAGTCATTCGGTTTAACCAAAATTTCGGTTTTACCGAATGACGATATTTTCAAACAATGCTAACAGGCTGATATCTAGCTAGCTAGCAAAAGGACAATCAAACATTTTATATTTAGTACAAGTTTTTTTAAATTATTACAACATTTTCCATGTTTTATAGCGGTTGTACCGAATGACCTGATGTTTCGGGACATGAATTTTTCTAATAGTTAAAAGAGAGTTCGTTACTTTGCTTCATGATCATGTGGTCCTTTGCAGGTGTCTGAATGATGTCACATCCTGTCACATGATATTGACCACATGACTTGATCCAAAATGGTCCCTTTATATTGGTTACTCCGAATGACATCAATGAAATTCATTTTTCCGGACATTCTTTCTCATAACAAGCAATGACTTCTACACATAATTGTAATACCATTTTGCACTATGTTGATATATGATGTTATAAGATATTTTAATCACAAATGAAATGGCTGTATTGGCCTTTGGACAGTTATTGACCGAATGACCTTTTGACACTTCAAAATCTTTAAAATACCTTTATATGTAGCAAAATATAATTAAAACCTTTTGGATTCAATAAAAGAGATCTAGTTGTACTACCTTACATACTTTGGATGTCATATCTTTGTTTTTTATCATTATTAATGTCTTTGGACAAAAAAAAAAAAAAAAAGACCCGTCACGTCATTGACCCACACACAAAAATTCTCAGTATTTTCATATTCATATTTCCCATTCATTTCCTATGACACGAACAACACAAGTGTGACTATTTTTTTGTGATCATTTAGCTTTTTTGAATCAAGTCCATGATTAATTAATATAAATACATAAATATAATATAAATATACATAAATTAATAATTCCAGTCTAAAATGACCGAATAACACCAGAGGGTTAAAGGCACGTTGATCTTTTTGTACGTCTTCATTGACTGTGTGTTTGGCGTGTGCAGTATGACCCATGAAGTCAGTTCTGCTTCAGATGAATAATGACGGAACTGATTAATAACCTGTGCAGACGGAAATAAAGCGACTGATGTGGCTGTGCAGCACAGGAACACCACTAGAGTGATCTAGTTCTTGTTTTATTTGTTCTAGTCAGAATGACTCGTTGAACACTGTACTTGATGGTGACCTCTGACCTCTGACACTAGCGGTTCCTGGTTCAAGACCAGCAGGCCCAGAATGCTTCGGGGCCGTTTGGGCTCTGGCGTCACGTCAGCACCGCGTCTCTTTTAACATTCTTTATTTACAGTTTCAACAAACGCTGGAAGACTTTAAACCAGCTCTGATACTATGGCAACCCAACGTGTTTTGTTTGTTCTCGCGGAGTTGAAGTTTACAGAAAAATGCCGTAAAAAGGGAGAGATTGTGATTAATAGTTCCATGTTATTATTGGAGGTAAACAGTGGAGCTTGGGAATTGAAGCCGTACTGTAAATAAAGGAGGGGGAAGTAGAAATGTTGTGAACAGGAAATAGTTGATGTGGGAATGTTAAGTGATTCCTCCCGCTCTTTCTCTCTCTGTCTATTGTTGTGTATCTAAACTGTCCTCCAGTTTGTCTTCATTTCATTCATTCGTCCTGATGATGATGATGATGATGATGACAGACGAATCTCGTACAGGTGAGAATCATTGTGCTGAAGCAAACAGGTTTAAAAGAAAAGAACTGTCTGAACAAGACTTCACTTTTAATTCTCAGGTCACTCTTCACAGATCAGTGTTTGTGGTCAAACTGAGGATCATTTATTATTGCTTCGGCACAGAATGCATTCAGTAACGACTCAGACACAAAAACCACCAAAACTGTGAACCTACAGGACAGTCTGCATGTTTACATTCTCTTTTCAAAACTGTTCAGCTTCACTTCAAAACTTCACACAAAACAACACTGAATAAGACAGAAATTTGCTACATTTCTACAGTAAAACCGTATTGAAATATATTCTGAATCTAAAAATGAAATATTATCAGAACAAGTAGATGGTGCGTTTTATCAAGATTAGAAAAAGATTTAATTATAAAACAGTGCAGCAAAATTTGTAAAATATGAAACGTGACTCCGCCCACTAGGGGGAGGAGCCCACTGAAAAGATTTAAAGTACCGTTTCCATGGTAACGCAACGTCTCATTTCAAAACAGTTTTCACTGGAGGAATTTTGAGTGTTTAAGCTTTTGAATGATACCTAATTTATGATGATTACTAAAATATGTGATAAAGTGTGCTTTAAGTGAGGAGACTTTTTGTGCTTTAATTTGCGCACCGTACAGTGATTCAGTGATTCAGTGAAGCGTCGACTGAGGCGGATGTTGACCGCAGGTTTAAACGGGTTTTGAGAGCATCTGTGAGAGAAACCTGAAGTTCACTCCTGCATTCATTGTGTCTCATACACACTCTCCTTCTGGCATTTAGTTGTTGTTGTTGTTTGTTTAAAGAACATTTAATTTCAGGTCCAAGTTCATCTCAATTAGGAATGCAGTTGTTGACATTTAGACCGTCCGTGTGTGTGTGTGTGTGTGTGTGTGTGTGCGTGTGCGTGTGCGTGTGTGTGTGTGTGTGTGTGTGTGTCTCTTGACCTCAGCTCGAGGTTGAATCTTCTCTCTGATTCTTGGCCAATTCTTTTTCCCTCTAAACGACCCTTTAAAACAAGTGATTTATGTATTTGTGTGAAAGATTCTTTGTGTGGTTTAAAGTCAAGCGTTTTGTTCAGCGATTAGTGATCTCTGGTTAACATGTATGATTACTTTTAGAAGTAAACACATTTTAAGTCTTACACAAGTTTTTTTTTTTTTTTTTTTTTTTTTCCAAATTTCTCTGTATAGAAAAACATCAAACAAACATAAAAAACCCATATATATACAGTGCTCAGTGTAAATGAGTACACCCCCTTTGAAAAGTAACATTTTAAACAATGTCTCAATGAACACAAAAACAATTTCCAAAATGTTGACAAGACTAAGTTTAATATAACCAGAGAGGAAATTAATATATTGCATCACCCTAATTTGAGTAAAACTGAAAATTTTGTTCTCAAAGTTTTATTATTAACCTTACTTTCATGTTGTAAGTTAAACAGATTGTATAAATATTATTATAATACAGTTATATAAAACTTAGTCTTGTCAACATTTTGGAAATTGTTTTTGTGTTTATTTAGATATTGTTTAAAATGTTAATTTTCAAATGGGGTGTATTAATTTACGCTGAGCACTATATATATATATATATATATATATACACCGATCAGGCATAACATTATGAGCACCTTCCTAATATTGTGTTGGTCCACTTTTTCTGCCAAAACAGCCCTGACCCGTCGAGGCATGGACTCCTCTAGACCCCTGAAGGTGTGCTGTGGTATCTGCACCAAGATGTTAGCAGCAGATCCTTTAAGTCCTGTAAGTTGTGAGGTAGAGCCTCCATGGATCGGACTTGTTTGTTCAGCACATCCCACAGATGCTCGATTGGATTGAGATCTGGGGAATTTTGAGGCCAAGTCAACACCTCAAACTCGTTGTGCTCCTCAAACCATTCCTGAACCATTTTTGCTTTGTGGCAGGAGCATTATCCTGCTGAAAGAGGCCACAGCCACCAGGGAATACCGTTTCCATGAAAGGGTGTACATGGTCTGCAACAATGCTTAGGTAGGTGGTACGTGTCAAAGTAACATCCACATGGATGGCAGGACCCAAGGTTTCCCAGCAGAACATTGCCCAAAGCATCACACTGCCTCCGCCGGCTTGCCTTCTTCCCACAGTGCATCCTGGTGCCATGTGTTCCCCAGGTAAGCGACGCACACGCACCCGGCCATCCACGTGATGTAAAAGAAAACGTGATTCATTAGACCAGGCCACCTTCTTCCATTGCTCCGTGGTCCAGTTCTGATGCTCACGTGTCCACTGTTGGCTCTTTCGGCGGTGGACAGGGGTCAGCATGGGCACCCTGACTGGTCTGTGTCTATGCAGCCCCATACGCAACAAACTGATGCACTGTGTATTCTGACACCTTTCTATCAGAACCAGCATTAACTTCTGGAGCAATTTGAGCTACAGTAGCTCGTCTGTTGGATCGGACCACACGGGCCAGCCTTCAATGAGCCTCGGCCGCCCATGACCCTGTCGCCGGGTCACCACTGTTCCTTCCTCTGAGCACTTTTGATAGATACTGACCACTGCAGACCGGGAACACCCCACAAGAGCTGCAGTTTTGGAGATGCTCTGACCCAGTCGTCTAGCCATCACAATTTGGCCCTTGTCAAACTCACTCAAATCCATTTCTCCTGCTTCTAACACATCAACTTTGAGTACAAACTGTTCACTTGCTGCCTAATATATCCACCCACTAACAGGTGCCGTGATGAAGAGACGATCAGTGTTATTCTCCTGTCAGTGCTCATAATGTTATGCCTGATCAGTGTATATTCACATAGAAAACAGCTGTTTTACACTGAAATATTTCACTGTTTTTACTGTATTTCTGATCAAATAAACACAGCCCTGGTGAGCAGAAGAGACTCTTTCAAAGATATCTGTATATATTTCCCCATGTACATTTTTCATTGCAATCTGTAAACAGTCATGTGGAGTTTCCTCATCTACCACAGACCTGCTGTGAAGTGCATCATGGGAAATATTCTTGTTCATAATAAGCAGGTCAGAGATCACAAAGTGAAATCATCATGTAATCATGTGTTATGTGCCGTTAATTTGTCTTTAATCTCAGTAGCCTGAGTGTTTTTCTGCCTCTTTTACCCCAGTGTTTCTCTTCTGTCTCGTATCTGGTCCGCACTTCAGTTCTCTGTAATCAGATTCACCTGTGTGCTGCTGGACGCTCGAGGAACGCACGTCTCGCGCTCATGGCCCACAGATGACAGGAAGGCCTTACGACTGGAATGTCCTCTCCTCCAGAGAGGAAATTAATTTCTTGTGACTTTTCTCAAGCGATTGCCACCGCTTGGTTTGAAGGCCAAGGGTTCGACAGTGAGAGGATGCTGAGGAATCCGGGCTTGGAGAGCGAAGCGTTGAGGAACTTCAGGCTGCTTCCTGTATTCTGAAGCTTTCATTAAGCGTGATACAGTATGGAGGAGCTGGCGAGCGATAAAGCGGCTCTGCCTCGGGCCTTTGAAAGCGTCTGCGTCCGTGCCGTCGATGAAGCTCACTGCGAAGGAATATCTTTTTATCATCTCTGCGTCTCTAGAGATAATCGACTCGTCGCTGAGTGGGTTGAAAAAGTTCTCTGTCCAACAGATTAGCGCCGCAGTTTAGCATGTTTTAAACCCATATTCAAAAGAGCTGCCAAACACATCCAATCAAAACACAACGGCCTCAGAGTGAGTTTAAGCAAACACAGGATTAGAGCCGGAAATGCATCAGCTGAGTTTCTGTTTGGCTTTTTCCCTCTAAATAATAAGGAAGGGTGAACATCCTGCGAACAACAGCCGCCGGGCTAAGAGATGCAAAGCCATAAACGTTTGCTGTTATTAAGAAAGAAAGTCTTCAAGCAATTGTAAACTGACATATGCTGAAAATACAAATGCAGAGGCCGTTTCAAGAGCACGGTTTTTTGGTCAGTCACATTTATCCCTCACAGTGAAGGCAGTCAGATTCAGAGCTGTTCGTGTTGTTGCCTATGTAGTGTGTTCCAAATCAGTCCCTTATAAGGCAGCTCACTAGGTTTTGGAAAAGAGCCCGTGTGCACTTTCTTGTTTAGAGAGAGCTTGCCAAGAAAATATACATAAATCTAAATGTGCATATGAGCACTTTGAGAGACGGCACTGTTAAAATATATTGTCTGGTCACAATATCTCAGGCCTGTAACTTCATTAAAGCTGCACAGCTAGAAAACACAGTTCAAAGCAAAATTATACAGAAAAGCACGTCTATTTCCATAATAATAAAATGCCTCCAATTTAAAGAGGACCATGTGCTGAGTGAAAAGATTCCTGACTCTCGCCAGCTTTTATTGGGCCGCTTTGGCTGCAGGATGTTCTGCTCTTGGATTTGAGCGTCCAATGGCGTTCGAGCTCCATAATCGCTGCAATTTTCCAAACATCTTTAACTTCCGGCCCATAGAATCACATCCAGATGGGATCCGTGTCCAAGCGCACAACTCGGCTTCACGTCAGGTTCGGTGTCCAAAACGGTTAATGATGCAAATCAAAGGCACTTTGAAGACGTGCGGTTGGTTTTTAAACTCTCTCTCTTATTTAAATGAGGTGAGAGTTTGGTGCATTTTCAATGGAGGAATTGCAGGAATTTGAAGTGCGCATGACTGTGTTAAGCGTAAGAATCATGAAGAACTCATTTCAGCTCATGGTCAGTTCAAGTCAACATTCAACAGCTTTCTCAACCCATTTTCCTGTCTGTAATGTGATATATTTAGAAATGAAGTGTTGACGACTGAAAAACTGAGGGGCGGGGCTTGACTTTATCCTTTGATTGGATGCTGAAAGTGTCTCTTTAGGACAAACGGCTGAAAACTAAAAGGAATTTGTGATGTCAGCGTGAGTTATTAAAGTGAAGTTAATAGGTCGACTTTAATGTCAAGGACAGGGCATCGGCATTTCAAAATTCAAAATAAAGAAAATAAAAATACATTTTTGGAAGCATTCAAGAGAAAATGATGTGCACAAACCACAACCAACACTATCGTCAAAAATGTTGAGGTCAGTAAGATTTTTTTTAGAAATAAATTAAAACTTTGACACAAACTTTGATGTTGGCTTGAGAAAGACTGACCAGAAAGTTTGAAGTAGTTTTAAAAGCTGGAAGTTTTGAGGTTTTCAGTTTTTGAAGTTTTGAAGAAAAACAGATATTTTGGACAGTTGCTAGGAGGTTGCTATGCAGTTGCTAAGTTACTTGGGATGGTTCCTAGGGTGTTGCTATGTGGTTGCTAGGGTGCTGCTATGCGGTTGCTAGGGTAGTTTAAGATGCATTAAAATGATCAAAAGTGACCTTAAAAGATTCTATTTCAAATAAATGTTGTTCTTTTGAACTTTCTATTCATCAAAGAATCCTGAAGAATAAAATGTATGACGGTTTCCACAGAAATCTGAACTGTTTTCAACATTGATAATAATCATAAATGTTTCTTGAGCATCAAATCATCATATTAGAATGATTTCTGAAGGATCATGTGACACTGAAGACTGGAGTAATGATGCTGAAAATTCAGCTTTGATCACAGGAATAAATTACACTTTACTATATATTCACATAGAAAACAGCTGATTTACACTGGAATAATATTTCACTGTTTTACTGTATTTTTCATCAAATAAATGCAGCTTCGGTGAGCAGAAGAGAATATGTTGTGTGCATTAAATGCAGTAGACTCGGTATACACAGTATTCTCTACACTAGAGGTATGCTTCGCACTTTTTAATGTTTCTGTGGTTTGGTGTTAAACATCAGTGTGTGTGTGTGTGTGTGTGTGTGTGATGAAGTCCAGACACACCTGTTTAAGCTGTCGGCTGCTGCGATCAGAGACGCAGACGCTCGAACCGTCACATCCATCATCAGCGCTCAAGAGCCGCCGTCACATTAACAGCACAATAAGAGCAGTGAGAACATTCAGAGCACTCCACGGTCAGATTACACTCAAATATTAATGCTACTGTCACCGAACAGAGCAATATGAATAAAATACTAGTGTCACATGATATCACGGTGAAATTTTAATAATACTACAGTGAGATGTTAATAACACATTTGAATGGGACCTTAAATAATTAATTTATCAGGTGCTGAAGCAGATTGAGCAACAATAGAACCTCTGCAGAAATATTATGATTTGTTGAAATGGTTTTCAGGGGTCAGTTATGAACGTACCGTCGCTTCAGGTCCCAGTTACAGTTCAGAAGTGGATTTTATTAACTTGATAATAATTTCCTGAGCTGGTGAAGAGAGCAGCTGTTTCACTGAACACACTTTTACATGTAAAAGAGATTCAGACGAACATCTGGGTCACACTTTATATTAGGTGTCCTGAACTACTGTGTGCTTACGTCAAGAAATAAGTACAGTGGAGTTAATTTGGTGATGTATTGCAAAACACTTGCTGCTACTGAGGAGGATACAGGTGAGGTTAGGACAGGTGTGCTGGGATGGGTCGGTTAAAGGGTGATTTACGAGGGAAGGGAAGGTCAACAGTGTCATTACAGATGGAATTACAGGTATTAATTACAGCTGTTAAGTGCATGCAGGTATTGGTAACACTTTATTTTACAGTGTCATTGTTACATATGTTACATGTAGTTACTATAGTAATAACTAGAAATATGCATAATTACATGCAATTAACCAAACCCTCGTCCTAACCCTATAGTAAGTGCATGTAGTTAATTGTCATTACTCAGTACTTAAATGTATAATTACACTGTAATACTGACAAAATAAAGTATAACCAGGTTTTTTTTTTTTTTTAAATATAAGTACAATGTAAAAACGTGTGTAGGTCAATGATGTGACGGGTCATTTTTTTTTGTCCAGAGACCTTAATAATAATAAAAAAACAAAGATATGACATCCAGAGTATGTAAGGTAGTACAACTAGATCTCTTTTATTGAATCCAAAAGGTTTTGATTATATTTTTCTACATATAAAGGTATTTTAAAGATTTTGAAGTGTCAAAATGTCATTCGGTTTAACTGTCCAAAGGCCAATACAGCCATTTCATTTATGATTAAAATATCTTAAAATGTAATAAATGTATATATTTTTTATTCTGGCATGATTTTATAACATCATATATCAACATAGTGCTAAATGGTGTTAAAATTTTGTGTAGAAGTCGTTGCTTGTTATGAGAAAGAATGTCCGGAAAAATGAATTTCATTGATGTCATTTGGAGTAACCAATATAAAGAGGCCATTTTGGATCAAGTCATGTGGTCAATATCATGTGACAGGATGTGACATCATTCAGACACCTGCAAAGGACCACATGATCATGAAGCAAAGTAACAAACTCTCTCTTAACTATTTGAAAAATTCATGTCCCGAAACATCAGGTCATTCGGTACAACCGCTATAAAACATGGAAAATGTTATATTTTAAAAACTTGTACTAAATATAAAATGTTTGATTGTCCTTTTGTTAGATAGCTAGCAAGCTAACTAACCAGCTAGCTAGATATCAGCCTGTTAGCATTGTTTGCATCATTTGGTAAAACCGAAATTTTGGTTAAACCGAATGACTTTTTTGGTGACAAATTTTGTCCATCTTGTAAAAAATGACAAAAGCAGTGTTAACTGATTATAAAAACCACAATCTCATTGTTAACACTTAATAAAACTTCCAAATGAATTATATCTCCATGTTTTTTTACACTTTTAAAAACCTTCAACATTCGTCAATGACCCAAATACACAATAAGTGCAAAATACTGAATCAAATGATTAATTTAACTTTAGTACATAGTAGTTAACGACACCTAGTATAAAGTGGGACTAAATTAAAACATGTACACATATGAATTGCATGATTAATTCATCAAATTAATCACAAATAATCACACATGTCAATATTTAAAGATAAAAGCACCCAAATGAAGATAATTTAAAAAGACTTTCCAGCTAACAAAATCATGTTCTGAGAACGTTCTGCTCATGTTCACATTAAGTTATGAAAACATTATTTCTGAATGTTCTCTGAACGCTCATGAAAAACACTCCATGAACGATGTACAAATAATGTTTCTTTGCTAACATTTTGAAAACATTATTAAAGACCAGATAACTTTGAACAAACATTCTATTAACGTTACTGGAACGTTTGTTCTTTGAGAGAAGCTTGTCAGAACGTTCCCCGTCAGCTGAGTTATCATTATCATAGCAAAACAAACGTTTGAATGTACATTACATAAGGAGTCAGGAGCAGGAGCATGAGCTCGTTCACACTTTTTGTCTGTTTAAATGTTTTTCAGATGCTTCTTCTTGTCTGTAGTAGCAGGGCTGAATGGGAACACGCAAACACTTCTAGCTTGAATTGGTCTAAAGAGCCCTAGTCTAAACACGACACAGTGGCTCTCAAATATCATCCGTGCTTGATCACAAATACATTTACTGATCCGTTACAAAACACACAATGATTGTCAAACCTGACACCAGATTTGAGAGCTGTGGCCTAAAGGAACATTACAGTGAATAACCTAAAGCGTTCCTCACACGAGACATCATACGACTTCAGAAGAACAGCACTGTAGTGTACAAGACGAAGACAAAACGGTTATTTTAGTGTTTTTTACCGTAATACTATTATAGTATGTATTGTTTTTTTTTAAATATATTTTCAGTTATATATTTCTGTTTAGGTTTTATTTATTTTTATTTCAGTTTTAGTTTGAGTGAATTTTGTACTTAAAGTTTTGCATCTAATATTTATATTTTATTTTATTTTTTTATTCCTTATGAATCCTTCAAGCAGGTGTTGGAATAAATAGAAGCAAATAATCTAACAAAAACAGATGAATCGCACACACTGATATAGCTTGCAAATCTTATTTTAATACAACGTTTCGGACCTGTGACTGGAAAACAAGCCTGAGGAAGGTCGCGTGACTAAAATGTTGCATTAAAATAAGATTTTAATTACTAAAAATGATAATAAAAACTGCTGCAGGTTTGGAACGACGTGAAGGTGAGTAAATGATGACAGTATTTTTAATTTTGAGGTCACTATCCCTTTAACCCTGTGATAAAAACATTTTCTAGTGAACAAAGGAGTGTTTTTAGCAGTGGCCTTTAGTGATGGAGGAGAGCGGTGGCACCATTCAGTCATTTACTGACCCCAGAGGGCTGAAAACCATCCAGAACATAAACACTCCGACCCTCGCGGCCCCTTAAAGCGCTGGATTCACTGAGGTGCGTCTGGAGTTTGTACCTCTCATTTTCTCTTGTGAGGTTTGAGGTGTGAAAGCAAAGCTTTAATGGAAGGTTTCTGCTCCTCTGAAATCCTCGCCTCGCTGGGCTCACCTTGGCCGGTCGAGTGTGTGTGTGTGTGTGTGTGTGTGTGTTTGGTGACACATCTCAGAGCGGGCCGGTTAATTCCTCCCTCGGGCGGCTGTCGTGAATGACTGACACGGAGGTCGGCCGGCGTGACTTCTCCTCTCCGCAGGCCCGAGCGCCGCCCCGTTCTGATCCGACAGGCTCGTTTCGGCACAGAGTCTCTCTCAAGGGTCATCGATGACAGTTTAATGAGTCACACTCACCAGGTGTTCGACGCGTTCGTGACACCTACCTGTCGCAGCCTCCTCACCCCGCTCAACCTGTCAAGACAGACAGATTTAATTAACATAATGATCAAAGAAAGTTTGGCCCCGCGGTGAGAACCCCACTGCGACACACGCTCGGCTAATTATTTAGCATTAAGGTTAGACGGTCTCACGCGTCGACGACGACGACTTCAAAAAGATTTGATTGGGTTTAGCTGGTTACAACAGCTCGACGCCCGGAGCGCCACAGCGTGACATGAAAACATCACGCTGGATAAAGATGCGCGCGGGTTGAGTGATGCCACAGGTACATCCGTGTCCTCTCTGACGCAGATATATCGCCCGCGGCACGCGTGAGTAATTTAAGGCAACGTTTACCTCAGCATCCGAGCGGCGGATATAAACAGTGACACCTGAGGAGCTCGCTGAGACAAACACCTACGCTTCTGTGAGGCTCAGATGAGGTGATGCAATATTGCAGAGATCTTTGATATTCTTCATTTTCAAGTTGTTGCTCACCTCAACTCTTCTGTTACCTACATTTTCCTGGTTCTAATTACTGGCTGCTGATGTTTGCAGGTCATATCCAACAGGAACTGGAACAGGATCTTGTGGTCTGTTAGTGTGAACTGAAATATTTCAGAACGGGAAATTATTTGGATTTTATGCACACGCTGCCAGAGGAGAATGAAAAGTGAATTCCCCCTCTCTGTTTTCATGTATGTATCTCTTTCGCTGTTTTCACCATGTTCACTGTAATGAGGGCCACCACACTCACAATACACACAGTGGGAGGGGCCTATGCAATCTATTAGCTGTGGGAGGAGTCTTCACACAGTGGGAGGAGTCTATGGGGAGGAGCCTATACAATCTAACTGCAGTGGGAGGGGTCTAGACACAGTGGGAGGGATCTATGGAATCTATCTACAGTGGGAGGGGTCTATGTGGAGGAGCCTATAAAATCTAACTGCAGTGGGAGTGGTCTGCACACAATGGGAGGAGTCTATTTGGGAGAAACCTATACAGTCTATCTGCAATGGGAGGAGTCTGTCTGGGTGTGTGAGATGTGATTTGAATCATCTTTCTCTCAAAGTTCAAATAGTTGCATTGGCATAGTAATATAATAATACCATATACAATACAATATTGTAAAATCTTTGGATTTTTGCAAAAATAAAAAAAAAGAAACTAAATACATAGTTTAATCTAAATATGAATTATGCTCAAATAGATTTCTCATTCACATTATGACTTTTATACTTTTCAGGTAATTTAAAGCTGATAATCACATTGATACTGGAGTTATGAAATCTCAGGTAAATATTCTATACACTTGTGTGATGAATCTTGTCGTTGAACCTGGTTTTATGTGTGTGTGTATTTTTATATATATCCAGTGACGAGTGTCGTGTCTGTTCATGGGTCAGTCGCTGATAATTCACTCCCTACAGATTCACTTCAGAATCGTTCATTTTTAGTTAACGCTCTGTCATCTGATGCTGTATATTTAGATTTATAAAAGTGTGTCTCGGCTGATTTGGGACTTGATAAAGCACTGCATTATGAGCGTGTATTTTTTGGGAGCTCTGCATCACTAAATATAATGGCAGTTTTATATCAGCAGGACTTTATGAATAGGTTATTTAGTGCTCAAGACAGACACAGACAGCGTTCTGTGCCCAAAGCCCGAATCAGACTGAACCTCAGTCAATAAAGACACTGTGTGTGTGTGTGTGTGTGTGTGTGGTGAGTTTCATTGCTTTTGTCTCAAACACAGAAGCTTTCAGACAAAAAGATCTTTCTCCTGTATCTGAATAACTCAAGGTCCTGCCAGAACCACCGAGACATGAACTCCAGAGGGGCATTAACTACATTACATGACTGTGTGTGTGTGTGTGTGTGTGTGTGTGTGTGTGGAGCGGTCAGTGTTGCTGTAATTTGATTAATATCTAGTAGCAAACTAGCGATAAACATGGTAAAGTGTGTGTGAATGTACACTAGTGTTCAAAAGTTTAAAGACGGTAAGATTTTTGAAAGTTTCTTCTGCTCATCAAGGCTGAATTTATTTGATCAAAAATACAGTAAAATAAGTAAAATATTATTTCAGTGTAAATCAGCTGTTTTCTATGTGAATATATAGTAAAGTGTAATTTATTCCTGTGATCAAAGCTGAATTTTCAGCATCATTACTCCAGTCTTCAGTGTCACATGATCCTTCAGAAATCATTCTAATATGATGATTTGCTGCTCAAGAAACATTTATGATTATTATCAATGTTGAAAACAGTTCAGATTATTGTGGAAAGCATCATTTTATTCTTCAGGATTCTTTGATGAAGTTCAAAAGAATCACATTTACTTGAAATAGAATCTTTTGTAACATTATAAACGTCTTTACTGTCACTTTTGATCAATTTAATGTGTCCTTGCCGATTAAAAGTATTAATTTCTTTAAAAACAAAACTTTTGAATGCTAGTGTCAGTTGTCACACATTACACTGATTTGACCACAGGTAACAGGGTTTAGGCACTGTTAATAATATCACTGTAACGTTCTCAAGTGGTTTAATGCTTTACTCAAACAAGAACACATACTAAGGAAAAAATGTCTACTATTTTTCCGAGAGAGAGAGAATCTCGTGCCTGTGTCCATTTCCCCAAATCATCTCATTTGTCCATTTGAGCGCTCATAGCCCGGGGATCTTTTCATCCGAACAAGGGATACCCTTGTTGTCCGTGTCATCTCCTCAACTACCAGATACAAAACACATATTAATCATAATTTGAACACACAAAAAAATGCACTTATGGGTCACGGCAGTGAAATGCATTAGTGTGCAATAAGCCGCTCCTTTGTGTGCGATCGGGCCTTCCCAGGAACGCCGGGGTCTTGTGACTGAGGAGGTCACGGAGAGATGACATCATCGCCACGGCACGTAACTCACTCTTGACGTGACACCTTGTGTTCTTACACACCCCTCCTCTCGCGCCGCTCTTTCAAAGAATACCTTTTTTCTCTTGCACCAGCTGCCATGTGAGTCAGGCCGAATGCCTCTTTATATAATGATGAATGGTGCTTGACCCCGAGCGGTTTCTGCTCCAAACTCCAGATTAACATTCACCCACAGCGGCCGCGCGGTGGTATTTACACACTGATCTGCAGTCAGTGCTCACATATCGCCGCTAAATGAAGATTAAATACTGGCCGAACCTGCGCTCGGCTCTTTGAGATGTTTATTGTAATGGGGTCGCACCTTCATTCAGGGCCGCTGGGTTCGTTCCGACACACATCCCATTGTTGGAAACTCCTGCTTTGTTATGTGATTAATTACACCGAGCAACATTTATGGCTGGATTAACAATTAGCTGGACCTGTCAAGTCGTCAGTCTGAGATGGCAAACTAATTGAAGAGCCGGTCGGCTATTGTGTCCCAGAGCGCGAGAGAAACGGAGCCCGGGAAAAGACGACGGATCCTTTTCCTTTCATCTGGTGCTCAGGACTAACGGCACGACCAGTCAGGGTCTGTTATCGCAACATAAACCGCTGGGAATTTTCTATAAATATTCATGTCTGTTCGACATAAGTTTGCAAAGTTACCTTCATGGTATATTCCACCTCGCAAGTTTAAAGCAAACTTTGCCGTGGCTCACATATTCACATCCGTGGGATATTCTCTGACTTGATTTCCATGTCAGCTTTGAAAAGTGTTTTAAGAAAGTTTATTTTCTAGATGTCCACACCTTTATATCTGTAGGAACCCAAATAAAAGATTGAATAAAATAAAAGCGTGATTTATAGAACAATTAGTACTGGTTCTCAACACTGGGACTGTTCACTCGCTGTCTGTATCACTCCGACTGTCTGGGATTTTAAGTTGATTAAAATAGTTACACCAGTAGGTGGCGACAAGTGGCTTTATGAGGGGATGATTCTGATTTGTTCAAAACCGCTGATTCATTTGGGAATAAAACAAGTTACTGTCTATGCTAGTGAGTTATTGAATCATTCTTTTAATTGATTTGTTCAAAAAATCGTTTATTCAACCGACTCAAATACGCTGATTCATTCAGCACTGAAATAATCTTCATGGGTGATTCACTGAGTCATTCATTCAACCAATTCATTCTAATACACTGATTCATTCGTGAATAAAACAGCTGAAACTTTATGAAGGAGTCAGTGCATCATTCAATGGATTTGTTCAAAAACGCTGATTTATTTAGACAAACAAATGGTCCTTTTTTTGTTAAAAATATCATTCAGAAACTAAACACCTACTGTGTGTTGCAGCAGTTCTGCTGTGGCTTCATTGGGAACTATTTTCGCTGGCGGATCAAAAACAGACATGGGTAACATGTACGTTACTCAATATTGAATGCTTGTTTATTGGACTGTTGTATATAAGCAGCATCACAATTGTGCCGCCTCTTTTTACTCCAATAACTTGTCGTTAGTTCTAACGTGACGTTTTCGGATTACAGAGGCTTGGACACATAATTTGAACTTGCATTGGAAGATCTGAATCTGTGGCGTGAAAACGTAGTTCCACACACAAGACAGGAGTTTCTTGAGTCTTTTTTCTTATTTATTTACATTCGTGGCCGTGGCCGCATCACATCGCTGCTGATATACGGCAACGGCATCTTTGCTCGTGTGATATTGCTTTAAAGGTGCAGTGTGTAAATTTTAGCAGCATCTAGTGGTGAGGTTGCGAATTGCAATATAGAGAAGCTACGGTGACCAACACAGGACAAAGATGTCGTCGTCTGAGACAGAAGAGAGTAGCCAGTCAAGCAAACACACTCTGTAGAGCAGTTTGTCCATTTAGGTCTACTGTAGAAACATGCCTGCGCAAAATGGCGACTTAACATGAAAGGGGACCCGCGGTGTATGAGATAGAAATGGATCATTCTAAGGTAATAAAAACATAAAGATTTATTATGTAAGGTCTTTATACACCACTGAAAACATAGTTATGTATATTACATTGCATTTCTATCGATAGATCCTCCTAAAATTTACACATTGCATCGTTAATATCGGCCAATCTGAGGTATAAAATCTTGATTTTAGTAAATATTTGTCTTGATTGTGTAAATATTTGTTTATTCATTTAAATGTAATGATTTGTTCAAGTTTACTGTTTTAGTCCTGGATTTAGGAAGAAGAGTCTTGTCTTGGGGAGTAGTGTAATGCAATACTAGCTTACTACATAGTGCACACTGTGCAGTAGGCTATATACTGTACTAATCATCCCAGAAATTAAAGGTCAGATTGAGCAGCGTGCATTGTGGGATACAGTATCTCACACAGCCCGCTCTGTTGTGTACAGAGTAAAAATAAAGAGGATTTTCACAGCGATGCCATGAAAGAGCCATTTTTGGTTCTGCAAAGAACCTTTCAGTGATCAGTTCTTAAAAGAACCATTTTTTCTTACAGTGAAGAACATTTTAATATTCTAACCTATAAATAATCTTTTGTGCGATGGAAAGTTTACATGGATTCTTTATGGAACCAGCAATGCCAATAAATAATCGTGATTTTTAAGAGTGTGTGTTGTTGTATTTGATCAGATGTTTTACTGGTGTGTTTTAGCCGGGGTGTTTCATGATTGTGTGTAGTATGGGAGTGTGTTATTGTCAAGATTAGTTCTAGGAATCATTTTCACACTGTTGCTGCTGCACAAGTGATGCCACACATTCATATCATGTGCAGAAGACTCTTTTCCCTGACCTTTCTTGGACATTTTCTTTATTTTACAGTAAGCTCTCAGACTTTTGTTTGGTTCGTTCCTGAGCGTGACCCTGTCAGACAGCAGTGCACTGTGGGTAACCCGTGTGGCGGTCGGGTCAGGTCGAGAGGCGTTTCCTAAGAGCGACGTCCCGCCTGCTCATGGGAAGACGAGCAGCTGCAGGGCCCGCGTGAGCTCGGGTTTTCTCTGTCAGGAACCGGTGGCTCTGTCCGTCTCAGGCGATTGTTCCCGAGAACGGAAAAGGCCCGGGAGGTGGCGCGCCATGGAGCGCGGGACATATCAAAATATTTGACAGACTTCAGGATTATGAAACGGCTCTCCCGCGTGGCGTTTGTGCCGGCGGCCCCTGGCTGCTCGAGGTTATTGTTTGAGGCCTGAGAGCTCAAAGCCGCCCATTCGGGGGAAGCCAGTGTGTGTTAATACCATGTAATGAAATTAAGCATTTGGACGGCGCTGGATTCAGTCCGCCTGGCTGGAAACGTTTCAGTTTGCGGGGAGCGAGGGAAATGGAGAAGTACCGCTGCCATATTTAGCTTATTAATCATAACTGTTGAATATCTTTCAGCAGACAATCGTCCGACGGCTTTTGGTAGCTGACCAAAACTGTGAAACAAAGCGAAGGAGCGAAGTGACCTTTAGACAGATTTGATTTAGTCTCTCACGGGACTCGCTGTTTATTCATACTGTTTTAAAGAACTAATTCATCCGAAGATGTAAATACTGTCATCATTTTCTCACCCTCATGTCGTTCCAAATTTATATGGCTTATGATTTCTTCACACTGTTTATTTCTATACAAGGAAGATGACAAATGGATGCAAAAAAAGTGTCATAAGAGTACAGTAGTCTACAGACGGCATTGTGTCTCATACCTGATCGTCGTGACATGGAAGTTTTGAATAAAATCAAGATGTATTTTTCAGTTTTAACACACTAAATGTGTTAAAACTGAGAAATACATCTTGATTTTATTCATTATTCATTGAAAATCTCATCTGTGTTGGTCTGACGCCCGTATGTTTTTAGAGCAGAAGTTCCTTGAACTGGAATATGGTGCACATGTTCTTCCTCAGTGTTTCTGTCTTGTTTTCCAGCACAAATATCTAAACATTCTTAAATCAAGACACATTTACTGGAGAAGAGAAATGACTGAAGAAGTCTTGTTTTCTGCGATCAGTGGAGTCAGACAAATAAACTTAATTTAAAAGGAAAACAAGATTATTATTATTTTTTGTGACCTTATTGGCAGATATTTGTAAACTGACTTATTTTTTCCATAAAACATTTTGTTTCTCAAGTAAATGTATCTTGATTTAAGAATAAAATGAAGATCAGTGTAATTTGCCTAGTTGCTGATGGTTGTTGTTTCATTTGTTTAGTTGATGAATGTTGTTTAGTTGTTAATTTAGATGTTCCCTTGACCCTCGGTCCGCTGTACCTGCCAGGAACATCCAGCACTCACATCCCGTGTGTTTTCCCAGGCCTACACACACACACACACACACACTCAAACATATTCCTGCACACGTGTCTCTATTGAAAAGCGTTCTGTTTCCTGGGGAAGAAACGCAGTGCTGTTAAACCTCTAGGTGCAGAAGGCTGTTAGCGGTTCCTGATGATAGTAGGCAAACATTAACATAATAATTAGTGTCTTGTAATTGTTTCATTAAAACCAGTTGTTCCATTTCTCCTCCTGTTTTCCCAGAAGACGAGCGGAATTTGGACGGCAGCCAGAGGGAGGGCGGCCATGTTGTCACCAGAGCGCCGGAGACGTTTCATCCGCGACACACTTCTGCTTTATTCTCTCGCTCTTTCTGGAAGCGGCTTTGACATGAAGCTGGTAAGAAATTAAGAGCGGAGAAAGAGACGATTCTGACCCTCCCCACCCTCCTTTTTAAAGAGCACATTTTCTGCATCCTTCCACTCATGTGAAACTGAATATCAGTTCAGATCAGTTGTGATGTAGGACTGGTGTAAAATAAAACAATTCCTACTATTTCTTGAACAATTTGTCAGCAGGAAATACACACGCTTACATAAAGATGTGTGAATGATTCTGCTCTGATGTAAACAAACACACATGCTCCATTTTCCTAATCTGTCCAAGACCCGCCCACCATCTGATTGACATGTCAAGCGACCAACCACAGTTTCATTTGTTTTTTTCTGCAATAGTTAAAACCACAATAATTGGCAGATGTGGATAAAACAAAACAAAAAATATGTCATGACAGATTTTGCAAATGTTTTTGCACAATAGTGAGAAATGTTTATTCACATATTCAAAAATTTCAGTCAATCCAAACATAATAAATACAGATAGAAAACAAAGCTGAATGTTCAGTTCTGCTCGTGAAGATTTAAAGGGTTAGTTCACCCAAAAATGAAAATAATGTCATTTATTACTCACCCTCATGTCGTTCCACACCCGTAAGACCTTCATTTATCTTCAAAACACAAATTAAGATATTTTTGATGAAATCCGATGGCTCAGTGAGGCCTGCATAGCCAGCAATGACATTTCCTCTCTCAAGATCCATTAATGTACTAAAAACATATTTAAATCAGTTCATGTGAGTACAGTGGTTCAATATTAATATTATAAAGCCACAAGAATATTTTTGGTGCGCCAAAAAAAACAAAATAATGATTATATAGTGATGGCCGATTTCAAAACACTGCTTCATGAAGCTTCGGAACATTATGAATCTTTTGTGTCGAATCATGATTCGGATCGCGTGTCAAACCACCAAACTGCTGAAATCACGTGACTTTGGCGCTCCGAACTGCTGATTCGACACAAAAGATTCATAACGCTCCGAAGCTTCATGAAGCAGTGTTTTGAAATCGACCATCACTATATAAGTCGTTATTTTGTTTTTTTGGCGCACCAAAAATATTCTCGTCGCTTTATAATATTAATTATTTATAATATTATGAAGCAACAAGAATAATTTTTGTGTGCAAAAAAAAAAAAAAAAAAAAAAAAAAAACGTCTTTATCCAACAATATCTAGCGATGGGCGATTTCAAAACACTGCTTCATGAAGCTTTGAAGCTTTTCGAATCTTTTGGTTTCGAATCAGTGGTTTGGAGCGTGTATCAAACTGCCAAAGTCACGTGATTTCAGTAAACGAGGCTTCGTTACGTCATAAGTGTTTTGAAATTTCAATGGTTCACCACTGGGGGGCGTGACTTTGGCAGTTTGATACACGCTTCAAACCACTGATTCGAAACAAAAGATTCGAAAAGCTTCAAAGCTTCATAAAGCAGTGTTTTGAAATCGCCCATCGCTAGATATTGTTGGATAAAGACGTAGATAAAGGCGCACAAAAAGTATTCTCATCACTTCTAACATTTAGGTTGAACCACTGCAGTCACATGATATGTTTTTAGTAGCTTTCTGGGCATTGAAAGTGTTGATTATCTTGCTGTCAATGCAGGCCTCACTGAGCCATCGGATTTTATCAAAAATATCTTAATTTGTGTTCTGAAGATGAACGAAGGTCTTACGGGTGTGGAACGGCATGAGGGGGAGTAATTAATGACAGAAATTTCATTTTTCGGTGAACTAATCCTTTAAAACAGATCAAAAACTAATAAAGACAGAGAATGCGAGCGCTGTGTGCTCAGGCTCTGGCTGAGCCGATCCCATCTCAGCACGTCAAAATAAAAGTCACAACAACAAGCGCAGTTTACATCACTTCAGAGTTCCTACTGGCGGTGCGAATGCAACCAGGAAAATGGCCCTATAGGGGAACATTAGTTCTCGGGGAACCACCCTGGTGGCTAGTGCCTATAGAACAACCCGGTGCAGAACCCCTATTACTATACCATGCATATGTTTACTTATTTTTTTTTTTTTTTTAAGAAGAAGAAACCAAACCAGTGTATACTTGACCTTCAAGGCTTAAAATTTCATTTGAGGCTTGAAATTTCAGGAAGAGTTTTTTCAGCTTGATTTTTTATTTTTATATAAAAATATGGCATGCAGTTGCTTCAAACAATGGTATAAAGCTATTCAAAACATTATTCAATGTAAATTGTAACAATTGTAATTAATAATTGCAATTACAATTTCAAGGGAATAATCCACAGTTATGATTTTTGTCATAATCGTGCAGCCCTATTGTGGGGCCATTTGATCATGAGGAAAACAGTTTATAAACCGCAACAAGTGATGTTTAAAATGAAAACAGCAGACAGTTTTCTGTGATGGGTAGGGTTAGGGGTAGGAGTAGTGTAGGGGGAGAGAATGTACAGTTTGTACAGTATAAAAACCATTACATGTATGGAAAGTCTGTGTGTGTGTGTGTGTGTGTGTGTGTGAGAGAGAGAGAGAGAGAGAGAGAGAGAGTGTGTGTGTTTGTGTCTGTATGGAGTGAATCTACTGTACTGTTGATGAAATTTTTAGCTGCAAGCAATTACTGCCACACACACACACACACACACACACACTTAAATGACACGGGCGGTGGAGTGTCGCGTTTCCTTTTTCCCCCCTTTCCCTTCATCTGTTCTTCAACTGTTTTCTGAAGTTCAGACACTGGCGGTTTCCACTGATTTTAATCACAGCGAATCAAATGAAGATGAATCTTAAACACATCACAGATGATTTACACACAGTGCGTGTCGCGTGTGAACTCTCTCCAACTCTTAAAGATTGATTCCCATCCAGCAGAAACAAACATACGCAGTCATGTTGTCAATGTTTCATCGCGCTTATTGAATTCTGAAAGGAGGGCAATTTTAGCGGCATTGTGCAGTCTCGAGGTTAGTAAACACAAATAAGCAAATGAATGTGTGAAATATGGATGCGTTTGTTTGTTTGTGTGTTTGTTGATGCAGATTTGCAGCCTCGTGTCCCAGAAACCTCCCAAAAGAGTGATTGAAACTTGTGCGCCGCAATTAACTCTCTGAGCCGCATCTATAAATCAGCATCCTGGTATCTGCCGCGGCGCCGATCCCGGTGTCGCTTCGATATTAGACGCGTCCGCCATCTGTAAGATCCCATAACTGTCGGAGATTCTGCCTTCTCACCGCGGGGAGGGGAAGGAGACAGAGACGTCCTTTAGAAAATTATTTTTCATTCTTCATCCGCGACTCAGCTGACAAATAGACTCAATTTTCTCTTCATTGTGTCGGAGAAAAGAACGCAAACATTTGGAGAACAGGCCGTTTGCTCTTTCACTGTCAGATCAATCCGGCGGTAAATTCCAGATTATAATCTTAACGCTGACGGGTTGCACAGATGCGAGCGCATGTGTTTGTGTTGCGCATGCAACAGAAGTGATAAAAAGCAACTACATTTTTAATAGTTGGTCCCTGTGATGAGTGCGCTTGTAAGGCCGTTATTGTCTGTTTCAAGAGCAGAGCTCCAAACATCTTCAAAAGAACTCGCCTGCTTTACATATTCATGCCGTTATCTGCATTTCTCTGAATATGCCAGTTAGTTCTCACATACGCCTGCGATATTACTAATCCTGTTTATGTTTGCTCTCCCTGTGTTATTGCACCTCGCAAAATAGCAGAACTTCAATCGAACGGGGACCCGCGGACTGACCCCGGACATGAGAGGGAATCGCACACTAAATGCTCTTTGAATATGTAAAGTGTTTCTGAGAGGAACATTCAAATGCAGCAGAACTATCAGGTCCGGTTTCTCTCTCGCCCCGGGTCACGCGGTCGGGAACGGGATTATTTCACACACTGGTTTTGCGGGGGGAGCTCAGATCTGACACCTATCACACACACACTTCATGAAATGTGTGCCGTACATTTAGTCCTGGCTCTTCAGTGTTTTCTTGGATAATGTGAGTGAAAACGGCCCGACCACAGTGATTCACGGCATTTGTGTGGCGGAAGGAAACCGTTCCAGATATATTGATCACACAGGAGGGACCCAAACCATAGCAAGAAACCACCCCTGCAACCACCCAGAGCACCCTAGCAACCACACAGCAAGACCCTAGTAATCACACTGACCCTATCAACACCTTAGAAACCATCCAGAACACCCTGACAACTACATAGCAACGCCTTGGCAACCACCCACAGCACTCTAGTACTGACGTGTTTAAACAATTAATTTACTAACTGGCTTCTTGCGTGTGTGTGAGAGTGTGTGTGTGTGTGTGTGTGTGTGTATGGAAGTAAATTAATGACAAATGTATTTGAAACAAAAAGCGAATTTGTAAAGAGAAATAAAACGGATCAGAAATTGCCTGTCGAATATTATAGTTTTCATTTAATAATGAAAATGCATGTTTTGAATTGAAATATTCACCGCTTAATATACTTTAAAATGTAATTTATTTCTTTGATGCAGAGCTGAATTTTCATCATTCATTGCGAACAAAAGCTTCATTGGTGTGGCACTAGGCTATTTCACAGTAAACACTTCACAATCTGTCAAAGAAATCTTGTCTAAACATTCATATTACCTCTGTGACATTTTATGTATCATATCTGTAATATTATAAAGCCTATAAATGTTAGTGAAGTTCCTAAACGTAATTTAGGGAGGAGCGAGTCCATCTAATCTTCCAATCAACAGCCAGAGTATATAAGCAGCTGTTCCGGCGTCCCTCCACCTCCCCAAACTCCACCTTCATCTCAGGTACCTTGCCCTGTGTAATCATATCCTATATTTATTCACTGTGGGGGTATATCAGAGATCGAGTTGAAGCTGCTTTATCGAGCCCCTCATCAGTGAACAGCAAGCAAAATTAGCTAACCTAATACCCTAAAGATTATATGGGCAAACGAACTCGTTAAATGTGCAGTTTAATACATTGCTAGCACATTTTATTTCAGTATTCATTACTAGGGTGACCACCTGGCCTTTTTAATCTGTTGCAGGACAGTAGATGTGATTTTGTGGGACACGTGTGAAACAGATAAATTTACTACTATTATGCACTGTAAATACTGATTTACATTCGTTAGCAAACATATATGCGCCGATTAATATTTATGCCGGGGTGCCATAGAAACCACCTTAAACGAACTATTAACGTGAGAAGAAAGTCGTGTCTAAAAGTTGCAATCAATTTTTTATTGGTTAAAATGAATGGAGAATATCTCATGTTTTTCCGTAAGTTCTCGACCATTTCCGTGAGTGCCGCTCGAGCATCCACGGGATCGACACATGTTTTGTTCGTTGGAAATATTTGCCATCAGGATGGATAATTACATGCTTTAAATCATCAATTTGAGCAGCTCTTGAGGTTCTTATCCAGTTTGTGAGATGAAATCTTTGCTGGTGTAGCTGTGAAAAAAGATAATAATACAGAAATGCGGGATGCTACTTGCATCTTGCGGGACGCAGGACAAAGCTCCCAATTTCGGGACTGGTCACCCTATTTATTACATATTTCAGTTGATTTCACTCATCTCAGTGTAGCAATATAGTTTGGGAAAAGTTAATATGGCATGTTTACTATTAGCTCTTGTGTAGTAGCCTAAACGAAGCCACGCGTCTGCGCCATTCATTCACACAGAGACACACCGAACATGCAGGATTCATATTCAGTCTTTTTGTGGTTTAATATTCACAGACACTATATTGTGATTAGAATAAAGAACTTAAGAATAAAAAAAGTACCATTTTTTCGAGTTGATGTGGGCATTGACTGTGTTGCATGTATCGCCTCAGATTTTGCGCTTGAAGGCTGTGCTCTCTGTGGGCGTGGATAATGAGGTGACTCACGAACGACCGGCATCTCTCTTTTCAAACAGATTACATAAACAGAGAATATTTGTTTTTGATTTGACACATTATTTAAAACCTGACATTTTAACGCTTCTTTAGACATATGTCTCATGTTTGTGTGATTAGTATTCACTAAGTTACAGTTCAGTATCAGAATGAGCTTCATTGAGAAAGAGACTGCAGCTCACTCATGTTAGTTTTCTTTATTTTGCAAAAAGCACAATTTTGTTCATACTGTGAGTGCACACAAACAAAAGAAGACATTTCACAGTTTTGAATGATGTATAACTCTTATTTTTATGTCCAAAATTGACTATTTTGAGTCTCTTTCACACTGGTAAGAAAAAAACGAGGTGGTATCGCCGGCGCGACTGCCGACCCCAGGGAGTGAAACATACGACCATGTTGAATTTCAAACCATTAAAATGCAAGCCTTAAAAGACAATGCTTTAAAATCAAACACTGTTAATGGAATGTATTTATTTATTTATTTTTTCAATTAGTGCAATTGAACAAGCTTTTTTTTTTCAGAGACATTTGTCATTCATTTATCTCCATAGTGTGTGTGCGTGCGTGTGTGTGTGTGTCTGTGTGTGTGTCTGTCTGTGTGAGTGAGTGCGTGTGTGTGTGTGTGTGTGTGTGTGTGTGTGTGTGTGTGTGATTTGACTGCTAGTCAGTGAAAAAGATCCCAACTGTCCAAATTTCTCACTTCACACCTTCTCTCTTTCTCTCTGAGTTTGTCTTGCCAATCTTATTTTCTGTGACGTCTTTCCATCCATTTCATTTGGGTTTTGAAAAACGCCACCATTAATTGCTGTCCTCAAGAACACTCTCTCACACACACACACACACACACACACATACACACACACACACACACTCACACACACACACACACACACAAACTTCACATTTCTAAAGAACTAATGTGAATAAATCCATGTTTAGAGTTTGTCAGTTTATGAATTATTAAATGTTCTTTCTGTTAGTGTGCGTGAAGACTTCGCGCTCTTCAGGGATTATCGGTTGCCCCAGTTCTGCTGTGGTCCATCTGATGGGCGCGTGACCAGTGACACACATGTCTAAATTTGGCAGCGTGTTCTTGTGCCAGAGACACAGACTGGCCAACACACACAGGCCAATCAGCACTAACGAGGAAGGACATTTTAATTAGTCCCTGACTTATGTACAGGCTATACTCGGCCCTTCTGCTGATGCAGAGATCATGTCCATCTACGTTTATATGAACTGATTCCCCCAGTGAATCACTGTGGCTGTAAAAATGATATTTCAGCACTAATAGTGAAGAAGCTGCTTAATATCGTCGTTAGAGCTTTAATTCAGACGCTGATCATCTCTGTAATCGCTGAATAATCTCATCATAATCTCCTACCGATGTCAGTCAGATCGCAGGTTGATTATATAAAACACATGCAGCAGTAATGCATCTCATACATGTGCAAAACAGAATGTGAGACATTTGCTGCCCTGCAGGACAATAAACACCAGAGTAAATCCCTCCAACTGGCTATATGTGATTCAAACGAACAAAATGAAATGAACCATCTGATTCCTTCGTTGATTGTATTTACAAGCGATACCATGGCATTTCCATGTTGCATTTGCAAAAAAAATGCGGTATTGCCATAGTACTTTTTGTCAGTGTAAACTAAATTAGGAAAGAAGCAGTAGGAAAGAAGTTTGATCACCTTAATTGCGGCACAGAGCTGCACATAAAAGACATTGTGACTTTACTTTCTGTTCTGCAAAAAAAGCATTCAGATCCTGAAAAACCTAAAAATACGAAGAGCTATAAAAAGCCAATGGCTAGTTTACATAGCTCGTTAATATTGTTAAAGAAACATCAGAAAGAATCTGTAATTTGGAATACAAAAAGAATGGGTAATTGAGAATGCACATACCCAAGCGGCCAAATTATTTATGCCTAATGAAATGGGCTGCGCGTTCGTCGCACCGCCGCAATTAAAGGCCTGTTTATTACCTGTCCCACGATCTGACGCGCAACAACCCCGAGAAAACCAATCCCAACCACTCACACAACCAGGCCTTGCTTTATCAATATTAAAAAAGCAGAATATCTTGGGAAAACATGATCCCTTGTAATTAAAGCGAGCAGCTCGTTCACACTGACAGGACAGAAACACTGTTTGTACACTGGATGTCAAGTTGCAACCAAACTCTGCTGAAATTATCCTACAAAAGTAAGTAAAAATGGCCTTAAAGTCAAAGGTTTACATGCTTTTCTGATAATTAGCCAATGACATCAGCAGCTCCTCCAGCCAATCGGTGGCTGCTTTCATTTATTATGGGACCTTTAAGAAAACAACACGTCGATTCAATCGTGTTTCTCTTCTGAGATCCTGTTTCCACCTGGTATTAAGATGTGTTTTGGTTGATCGGATCACAAGTGGACGAGGGAGACACATTCCCGTTTACACCTGGTGTCCACTTTCAACCACTTCTGTCCTGATTTCTTCAAGGGGAGGGTCTATTTGCGGGTAAATGTAAGGTATTTTTTAGATATTTCGACATAATGGACAAAATAAGCTTGCACAATTCACATATGGACACGCCCGGAGACGACAGAAAAACATGGAGAGCATCGGCTTTTGTTTCTGCTCTGATATCCACAATACCACACCGAACGCTATGACATGGTGAGAGAACACTGTGATTTGTAAGTTTTTCATCTTCAAACTTCACTTGGGTCTTCAGCCGACAAAGTTTAAACACCGTCTTTTAACCCCGTTAAAACTTTTAACACGCCATTTACATTTGTATTTAGAGTCGCCCACTTGTGATCCGTTCGACCAAAACACATCTCGATACCAGGTGGAAACAGGCCTGAGTAGGACGCAATAATACGGTACAGTAGGTTGTGTTATATTGTGATCAGTCGTGGCCATATTGCTTTTATCAGATGATGTGTGTACACAATTAACACATTTTCTATAGTAAACCACCTACAGTTTGGACTAATTAACTACTACTTGGTGGAAGAATCTCCAGCACAAAACCATGTTAATCAGTGCAGGTGAACCCGTATTTATTTACCCATCTGTTTTCTTCTACCTTTAGTTTTGTTGATGGTTTTTGAGGATGAGGGCATCACACAATCTGTCCATGTCTCATTTAACTAGATTCTGACTCTATATCTGTTTTTCAGTCATTATGATTGCACAGTTAGTTGCATAAATTGCATTGTCTTTCTCTTTCGAGCCGTTTTTGAGGATCAGCAGCCGGCCAAACGGTGACTGACGGATGGGTGACGGGAAGTACACGGTAATTGCGTAAATGATGATGTTTGTATGATGTTTATCTCTGGTTCTGTCGGTCCTCCTGAGGCGCTAAAACGAGAGGAAACTTGATCTGCCGGTGCGTCCGTATCAGAGGTCTGCGCATCTCTGCGCCGGGCTCGTTTATCACGCGGTGATTTGGGTCTGAGATTTGGCGTTTGTTTGACGAAGGAAAGAGATTACGGTCATTAGGAGCAGAATCTTTGTTTTGATGGGGCTCTTAATGGAGTTGCATTAGGCGAGTCCTGAGGGCCAGTTTTGGAGTGATTAAGCAAACAACACATTTACACGTCTCTAATTGAGGCCGCCATCGCAGGAAACTACAGAACGCTGCCGTCGTAATGAACTACGGCGGGGTGAAGATTACCGGCGCGAACGTGACCTTGAGGCCGTCGCTCCGACCGGACGCGCAGAAACAACAGTGTTTGTTTCGAGAGGAATAAACTTGCGTGTCACTCACTTGACTTTAATTATAGAGGATAGATAGCATCCCAATTACGAGCTTCCTTCTTTCTCCCCATCCTTAGCAACAGATTATTTTGCTACACTATTAATTAAATCTGTTACATTGGGAATAGGTTGATTTTCAGGGGTGCAGACGGGGATGTTTGGAGAGTAACGCTGGCCTAATTTGCCTTCTGATGATAAAAGCCACAGAAAAATGAAACCGTAATCACCTGATATAAAGGACGCTTCCTTTGAGCCCTAACACGCATCTTGCTCGATTTTTCATTCATATATTTCTTTTTTTCTCTGGCTGTTGTTTGGGTAAAGTGGGTCACCGAGCGCATTTCGCAGAAACTAACTTTCAAACGGCCGTGTTTTCTCTTTCCCCGGTTAAACATACTTCCACGTCTCTCTCCCACGTGTCTTCTGCTCATTAAAAATGTTTAACAACATTTTAATTGAAGAATTAATTACCTTCTGCTAGGCAAAGTCTTGCTAAACTACAACAGGGGAGTCATCAGTGAAAGCTAGAGAGAATGTAAACACATCATCTACCTTCAGAGAGGTCCAGCGCCAGACGATGACATCAGCAGCTCCGCCAGCCAATCGCTGGCTGCTTTCACTTATTATGGAAAACAACACATTGATTCGATCGCGTTTAATATGGTACAGTAGGTAGTGTGATATTGTGAACACAGTCATGGCCATAGTGCTTTTATCAGATGATGTGTGTACACAAAACATTTTCTATAGTAAACCACCTACAGTTTGGACTAATTAACTACTACTTGGTGGAAGAATTGTCAATTATTATTACTAATCAATGTAACTATTTAATGAACATTAGTATATTTTATCATATTGCGGTTGCTGAAAGCAGGAAGGCCATGATTTTACCACAATTAAGGGGATTTTACTCCGTTATAGGAGTTTTTACAGGTTTTCCTGTAATGAGAAACCTTTTTCTCCAGTTTGGATACTTCATTCTAATCAATCATTTATATTCAGTTGATTTTCTGTATAATTATTATGTAAATATACTGTGTTGCATAATATATTTACACATATAAACATAATTGCATGCTTATGTAGCAATATAAATAAATATTAACTTAAGCTTTATCAAAACATTTATATATATATATATATATATATATATATATATATATATATAGTGTGTGTGTGTGTGTGTGTGTGTCTGTGTGTGTTACAAAATGTCCCCACAAAGATGGTAATATCCAAAATTTTTGTCCTTGTGGTGACATTTTCTTTGGTCCCCATGAGGAAACAAGCTTATAAATCATACAGAATGAGTTTTTTTTCCAAAATGTAAAACAGCAGAATGTTTTCTGTGATGGGCAGGTCTAGTGTAAGGGGACAGCATATAGTTTGTACCGTATAAAAATCATTATGTCTATGGAGAGTCCCCATAAAACATGGAAATCCAACGTGTGTGTGTTTGTTTGTGTGTGTGTGTGTGAGTGTAAAGCCCCGATGAGTTCATCCTGTTTTAACCTCACCGGATCGTCATTAGACCTTCATTCTTTCCCTAACAACCTGCCATCAGGCCGCAACGGGCTAAACGGCCTTCTCTCTCTTCTTTGTCTCCTCCTGTTTCCTCTTCCCCTCTTTAGCTGGCACATTTGATTAGTTAATCGGCCTCTGTCCTCAGGTGGGGCTCACGGAGGAGAGCAGAGGAGAGGAGAGGCCCGTCTCCCCTCCGCGCCGCACGCCGCGTCCTGCCAAGCTGTTCTTTTGGACGCGAGCAGAGGCAGCTGTGTTTACTGGCATACATTTAGCAGAATCTATTATTCATATTGCTCACTATTAGAGCCAGATCTCTTGCCACCTGTCTCTCTGACAAGCTTCACCCTTTTGTGTGCTTTCTGCCCGCACCAAACGATCCTCTTCCTGATGAATTGAGTTTTTATGAGTATTGCTAACTAACAGTCTCGCTCCGAGCCATGGACGGCAGCCCGCGAAAGAGGGCGAGAGAAAGAGAGACGTCTGCGGAGGGAAGGAGGAAATAGTTTTCAAATGTTAATCTGTGCCATGAGAGAGACAGAGATGCAGAGATGCCATTTCAGTCCCAAACACGCTTCCCGTCAGGTGGGTTTTGAAGGGGTTAATCAGATCAGACAGACGTGTGTTGATCTGTTGTCGTATCAGTCTGATTTTGATTTGAAAGAGAATGTGTTTGGGAATGAGGACGTCTTTGGCAGAATCTTACAAACTGGAAATACGGTCTGATTATCCAATGAATGAGTTGTGGTCAGTGCAAAAAAAATGAACATATTTTGGCTAATGGACCCTATTCACAGATTGTGATGATGCGTTTCAACAGTTATTAAAGACACCATGAAATCAAAATGGACAATTCTTGTTTTTTTATGGAATATTGCAGTATTTATTCTTAATGATTTATCGGTGCACATCATTATTATTGTGTTAAATTCATGTTCCTGCTAATCTTGAATCAGAATATCTTCTCCTCCCTCTTGCAGCATCTCTTCTCTGATGACGAGGGCGGGGCAACCTGTCACTCACATGAGATCCACCAATAGCAAACCACAACCATCCAATCAAAATCAAGCCCTGCCCTACATTTGTTCTTGTTTGCGAAGCCGTTTCACTCAGATATACGACACAATAGAGGAGAAAACACTAGTTAAACTTCCCTTTCATAACGACTTTTAAAAAAAGTTGAATGTACATTTATAACACTATACTTTGTGTTTTATTACCTTGGCAGTAAATTGCAGAAAATTACTGTTTCTGAGACAACAGCTGAGGTGTATTACAAATTATATACAGATTTGACATATTTTTCTTACCAACATAATCTCTCAAAAAAAAAAAAAAAAAAAAAAAATCTTCTTTGCTATCATTGATTTTTATTTTTTTTTTATTTTGCTATTGGAACAAATGTGAATGCAAAAATATACCCAACTTTGATGACTTCTGCTTCTGTTTTTTGGCTAATAAGCACCTCATGCTCTCAGTCCAGATGTTTAGATTGATTCTGCAGTATTTTGTTCATGCATCAGTGTCATTATAAGGCCAGGAAAACATAAGTAAAAAATTACTTGTGCACCTGTCAGTCAAACTGATCAATGTCAGAAGCCCCGCCCACCTACTAAAGCACCTCCCCCTCCTTCTGCTACCTGATGAGATTGAAAAGCATCTTTATATATATATATATATATATATATATATATATTGCAGGCATATGCATTTTTAATCATGGAAGGTGCATTAACCCAACACAAAGCACGGTACACAGGAGAAAACGTATAACATAATTCATAATTGATCAAGCTCTGACTTTCATCTTCAACTCTCGTTTGCATAAAACTAATTACTCTGTAAATGGTATTCAGGGGATGACGTCGTGCTGTCAGGCTAGGAAACTCCTCGCACGGAAAGATTTACATGATGTTCCTGACATACAGCTTTACAATGATGCAGAATATAGAGATCATAAAGTATTAAATGATCCGCTGAACCGAACAGACACAAATACAGCAGGAGATTACAGGAAAAATAGTAACGCACGAGAGCTGCTGGTTTACACAAATACAACCGTTTCATAATCCACCTGCTTTCATGTTAATTCAATACGTTCGATCAATGTGTCGTGAATGAGGTAGACTGTCGGCGGCCGCGCTTCAAAGCGCGATCTGAAGGAGATTCTGACGGAAAATGTTCATTTTAGCAAGGACTGACATTAAGCAAATATCTGTTATCATCAGAGAGGGCCACAGCATTGTAATATGCACATTCAAACATGGAAACTCTTGGAAAATATTGTCTACAAATCTTGACCTAATTTACATGCAAGTAAGTTGTACGCTGGATTCTTTGAAATGCAAAACATATCTCACTTCTATATTTCATCAAGGCCCTTTTCATGTTTAATAAATTAACACTAAGATCCTCCAAGACTTTGTTTTTCATTAGCTAAAAGCCGAAAAAAGACACATTTAAAATCTTAATCACAACCTGCACAGTTATTTTTGCATATTTGTTCAGATTTGGCTCAACAGGAGAGCCAAGCCATGAGAGAATCTCCCAAAATCTGATTCATTTCAGCAGATCATATTTTCTGACAAATTTAAGTATTACGAAGGCAAATTATTCATCTCGGTTTGTGTCTTGTTCTGAAGACAGAAACTTTGATATATGAAAGAACATTTTTCACTCTCAATATCTCGACTTTAATATTCATTTAACGAAAAAGAGCCTTCGCTCGAGTCCTCTGTCCATGTTCTGATGGAACAGTGTTGCTTTCCAGTGTTGTTTTTATTGATTCTATTCAAATGTGTGGAATATACTTTTCTTAGTGGTAATTTGGGAAGTTTTCCCAGCAGCACCTGTGCACTTCCGGTTCCTGTTTAAGCCGTTCGTGTCCGGAGGGAGGAAATCTTTCACCCTCCAGAACAAACACGTCATGTAAATTAACATGCCAGGACACACTGCGATCCACCTCCAATCGTCTTTCCATTAAAACGGACAAACGGCAGCCTACGGCAAAGAGGGAGAGAAATAAATCAGGATAGTCTAAGGAATAGTAATCCTGACTGAACATTTTGAGCTGATTGATATAAATAACAGTGTCCTCACCATCTGTCCGGAGAGAGACCTTCTCCGCTCGCTGCTGAGCTGCTCCGGCGGAATAATTAATGAACGTTGTCCTTTGTGCTGGTAATAAAGACAAGACAAATTATGTTATAATCCAACTGGTGCTCGTTTGTCTCCGCCAAATAAAATGTCACATAAAAGAGAGGCCACGGTGTGGATTTAATGGAGTCGACCGTACCTGCTCCTGAAAACAAGAGACGGAGAGATGGACGTGAACCTTTGTGATGGTTCTTTATGGAGATGCTGTTTGTAGTAAAAGTCAATATGAAATCAGCATGGACTTTATTTACTGTCTTAGTTCATGTTCCTAGTCTTATTGTGAATGATTCTGAAACGACTTTCCTTTTTCAGTTGACATCATCAGTCCCTCTTATTTTTTAATCTTATTTCTGTAATGATAACTCTAGGTGTGTTTGGTATGGTAATGGATATGACAGTGTTGACATGTTTGGTCTTGGCAGAAGATCTGCTACGCTGCTGCTGCTGCTGTTAGTTATTGGTGCTGCTGTTGCTGCTGCTCTTTGATACCAATCTTTCATTTGAAGGCCATGTTTCTAGCATCTGTAAAACCGCATTCTTCCATCTTAAAAATATATCTAAACTACTGATTACTGTAACGCTCTACTGGGTGGTTGCCCTGCTCGCTTAATAAACAAACTCCAGCTGGTCCAAAACGCAGCAGCTAGAGTTCTTACTAGAACCAGGAAGTATGACCATATTAGCCCGGTTCTGTCAACACTGCATTGGCTTCCTGTTAAACATTGTATAAATTTTTAAATCTTGCTAATTACTTACAAAGCACTAAATGGTTTAGCTCCGCAGTACCTGAGCGAGCTCTTAGTTCATTATAGTCCTTCACGTCTATTGCAATCTCAGAATTCAGGCCAGCTGATAATACCTAGAATATCAAAATCAACCGCAGGCTGTAGATTCTTTTCCTATTTAGCACCTAAACTTTGGAACAGTCTTCCTAGCATTGTTCGGGAAGCAGACACACTCTGTCAGTTTAAATCTAGACTGAAAACACATCTCTTTAACCTGGCATACACATAACACATTATCTACTTCTATAATTCAAATCATGTAAATTGTTAGGCTGCATAAATTAGGTCAGCCGGAACCGGGAACACTTCCCATAACACCTGATGTACTCGCAAAAGCAGAATGGCGTCTATGCTAATATTAGTCTCTCTCTGTTTATTCTGAGGTTTACCGTAGTCTGCCAGATCCAGGCCGTATCAAGATGAGATGAAGGACCTGTGCCTAGACACAACAACAGCGCAGCCCTGAAGTGTTAACTAAACTATCCCCTGCGAAGGCCTCCTTCCCTTTCCTTTTCCTATGTAGATAAAATGTTACCAGTTCGCATGGATCCACGGAAACGACTAATAATTCTGTATTATGCAGGCCAGACAAGTAATTTGGCAATGTCACTTTGTAAAAAAGACTAAGCTTCTGCACACATATACATTCAAACGCGCACACCTATAGACTAAACACGTAAATGAACAGCAAGAACGCATTAAAAGCCTTCTGTTTTCAGTTTTCAGTCATTTAAGCGGCCCCTAAGTTAATAATTAACGATTTTTACAATGGAAGTGATTCAATCAAACTTACTTTAGCTCCATAATAACTTTTTACTAGAGCTGCTGTAAAGCCAAAACAATCAGTCCATTAATTTTCCTATTATCACTGTGAAGCTGCTTTGAAACTATCTGTATTGTAAAAAGTGCTATATAAATGAAGATGACTTGACTTAACTATTGCTGCTGCTGCTGCTGTTATTTCTGCTGCTGCTGTTGGTTTTTGCTGCTGCAGAGCAGGTACAGGACTTGCTACTGCCAATACATACACGGCACACTGCTGTGAGCAATATCCTCCTGAGACCCAGAAAAAAATAAGTTTTATGAATTTAGTATTTTTTCACGTCATTATATTGTTTAGAGCATAAGAAACAAAGTAAAAAATAACGTTTTTGAAAAATTATATTTTATTCATATTTTATGCTATGTCCTCTGTAGTGGACACCAGGACTAAGTTGTTTAAAAAATAACATGACATGTATAGACAAAAACAATGGGATTTTTTTTTTTTTTTTAATCACCAATCAATTTTTAGGCTTCAGGATTGTTTTTAACCAAACTTTGTATAAAGATGATTCTTAACTATGTTATGAAAGATATAATGGAATTAACTGATATACCATTTTACTTTATGCAGTATGTGGGTAAAATAGTCATACATGGATTTTCCCATTCAATATAATGTATCTATACACTGTATCTAATTTGCAATTTAATGTGTTCTTGGAGCAACATGCAATGAAAAAAGAAGTGTAATAATGGGAGTAATAATTGGCAACATTTTCATAATAAAATCTAATAATTAATAGAAATATTGATATATAATTTCTTTCCCTATTCACTTGTTGTATCTCTGATAAACATGCTGTAAGTCATGTTGTCCTGTATGAAATCAATGTCCTCTTTCGTAACAAAGTCATATTTTGATTTGAAACCCCATAACATTTTCCTGAGATGTTGATTGATAACAAACAATTTGAAAATTAATCTGATTTAAATGATAATTACAAAATATTATTATATTTCCATAAGAGTGCTAATTTTCATTTTCAGTCATATTTAAAGACCAAGAAGTTGTTGTTGTCATGGCGAAACCTCTAACAGTTTGGTATTTCTGCAAAGCCCTGAATGTGCTCTTTACAGGACATCCAGACTTAAAACTGTGCCATGTATGATGTCAGAGAAAATCACTAAAATATAATGTCCACTACAGAGGACAGAAGTCTATTCCTGGGTCCCAGGAGGATATAGCGTACATGAATTATCCGTTGCAGATCTATACAGGTGGAGCTGGGGAAGGCGGAGGGTTTCTGAAAGCGCGCTGCAACTGCTACAGAAAATGCTGACCAGTATTTGAAAGTTGAACAGCGAGCTCATTGGCTACTGATACAGCAGGAACCAATCAGCTGTGCCCTATAGAGAATGATGTGATTGCAAGCAGTTTGAGCTAAGGACCTATCAGCCTGCGCCATATAGAGTTTCATGACAGAACTTTGAATTTCTCTTAATCACTATGTTCTGGTATGGAACATCTATTTTTCAACATTTATTTATTTCCTGATGAAGTTCTAGCCTACATCCCAGCTAACAAAATATATTCTAAAAATGTTTGGATAACATTCCCGTTTAGTTACAAAAACATTTCTGAATGTACCCTGAATGTTGAAAATGTCCAGTTTTTTAAATGTTACTCAATAAATAAATTTAAAAATGTAAAAAACGTTACTTTTGAATGTTCTCTGAATGTTCCGAAACAAGTAGTAACATTTAAAAAAACGTTAGATTAACTAAAACGTTTTAGAGAACGTTGGCAGAACGTTCTGAGAATGTCAGCTGGGATACTGTTTCATTCGGAAATGCTTCACAATATGGAAGTAAAATGGGTTGAATGTCATTTCATGTTGCAATACATTTAAAGCAATACATTTCTGTTGTGAAGAGACTGTAGAGTGAAACGTTGACATTTATCCTTTGGTTTAATGGCTTGAGGAGTTCATAACCCGATATATGTGTCTGCTCACTCACATATAAATCACATTGAAAGCCCACATACCTAACTTTAAACTTGTATTTGAACATGGCAACACATCATCAATGTGTGTGTTTGTTTGATGAGATCTACATGAAAAAGAGGCTCTGCGGCTTTTGTCACATACAAACCAACAAAGAGTTCCCGTTAGCAGACAGAAGAGATGAGCAGCACGTGTGTGTGTATCACAATTAGATGATTGTTCATTCTGTGTGTTTGCTGATGTTCTGATAGTCAGTTTTCTTGTAATAGGACAATTAAAGGCCTGTCAGAAGCAGGACGGGCTGCTCATCCGCTGCCGACTGAAAAGCAGCAGGTGTGGATGTTTTCCACTAACTAGTCATGATCTGCTTAAAGGAACCCAAATGAGAAACGATCATTTATTCACCATCGTGATGTTCCAAACCATACAGAACATGGAGGAAAGTATCTGATAACTTTCTTTCTTCCAAAAATGAACTCAGAATGCAGTGCAGAACTACTCTTAATTCTTTTTCTTTATCATTTTTGGAGCTTGACAGTTGTGTTCATGAAATGCTGTTGAATAGAAAAGATTTATTGAATATCTTATTTTCTGTCCACAGAAGAAGGAAAATCATATGCTTTAGAATGGCATGAGGGTGAGCACATGAAGACAGAACTTTTATTTTTGAACTGACCCTAAGAACAAGAGAAATGTTCAGTCAGAGGTCATTTATAGGTGATTTCATCTACTGTGAGGACAAGTGAAATACAAATAAAACCCACAAACTGAAGCGTTTCCCCTTTTAAATAAATGAATGACCTGTTTGCAGGTCTGTGCTGTTGGCAGGAGCAGAGAGACCCGGGAGAGATCCAGAGATCATAAGGACAGAGAGAGAGACAGATAGACTGAGTGTGAAGTAAACAGATGCCAGTGATTCACTGTATTGTTTTGTTCATTGGTCAGGGCTCCTGCATCTTTTGACCACATTCCCATATTTCTTGTGACTAGTTACCCTGATTGATGAAGACTGGTTATATCACACCATCTACAACGTCAGCAAGGCTCGCCCTGATCGGCCTGACGGGGGCGCTACAGTACGAAATGGCTCATAATTCCTGAACTGTTAGGCTTAGGCTCAAGTGTCTATTATCGTTGGAATCCTTGGCTCAAGACGGGTGCATGCCTCGGATTCGCTCGTTGAAATTTTTGGGTATTTTGGATCTTTTGAAAATCCTACTTTTGCAAACTAGTCCTAGGTTTTTGACCCAATCGGAACCAAACCAGTGCAGTGAGATTGTCTGGAGTCTGATTGTCAATAGTTATCAAAAAAAAAAGTTGAAATTTCGATTCACGGTCTCTAAGGGCCGCCAAAACATTCGATGTGGGATGAGCCACTTTTACTAAAACGGCTATAACTCGTGAATGGAATGAGATGTTTTCACCAAACATGGCACACATATGTAAGAGCTCATTCTGTGGTCGCGTGGAAAAGGACATGGCGACTGGCCACTTGGTGGCGCTATAACAGGGGAAAAAAAAAAAAAAAAAACAGCTATAACCACCCAACCGTTAGTCCGATTGACTTGAAAATTGGCATGCATTGTCTTTGTCCAAGGTGCCATTATAGTCTATGAGGACATTGGCATATCTCAAAAAACATGGCCGCCATTGGCCAATGAATTTTGAGCACCTATTAGACAAGGTTAACGGAGGCCGATCGGAATAAAAATCAGTGGGCATGTTCGGCTCATGATCCTAGAGGTCTGTAAGAATTTTAAAAGAATTTGGCCACTAGATGGCGCTAACAAGTTTTAAGGCTCTGTAATCACATGGTGTTTCACACCATCCACACAATATGCATATCATTTGATAGATCTCCTCATACTGAACAACTTTGCCTCAAGAACCACCACTGTCGATCAATTTGTTCATTAAATATTCGCAATTATGTAAAAAACCTACTTTTGCGAAGTAGTCCTAGGTTTTTCACCTGATCGGAACCAGTGCAGTATAATTCTCTGGACTCTCTAGGTCAATAATTATAACTTTATCCTTTGGATAGCTATAACAGGGTCATTTTTTAAAATGGGCATGGCCAAGTGCATGCAAAAGTCTATAACTCCTAAACGAAAACTCGAAACATCACGAAAATAGGTGAGCACATGCGACATATGATTCTTAACAAGCATGAAAACTTTTATGGAGATCAGATCATAGGTGGCGCTATAACTGTTAAAAAGCTTTAAAAACCCATACATTTCCAATGATAAATTGCCTGTTTTGTCTGTACACGGTCTTTTCCTTTAGATTGCTAAATAAAATGTAATATATTTTTGCGCAAGTGCTTAAAGGTCTTAAAACGCTTGAACCCCGATAATTGCTCGCAGCTATATTTTTAAATGTTACTATTTGTTTCAGAATGTTCAGAGAACATTTAAAAGTAACATTCCTATAATGTTTGAAGAATGATAAAATGGAATGTTCCCTTAACGTTTACATAACCAAGAAAAACAAATAATATTAAATAAAAATGACATTTTGGACATTCGGAGAACATTCAGATGTAATGTTTTCATAACTTAATAGGAACATTATAGCAAAATGTATTTTTAGAATGTATATTTGTTAGCTGGGTGCTAAATACTGCCTAAAAATTGCTTAGATTGCTTTGCAAAACCAGTTTATTTGTATTTTTAGTTAAAGTCACCATGAAATCAAAATGGACTTCAAGCCCCACCCTACATTATTTCTTGTTCCAGAAGCGTTTCACTCGGATATACTCGGATATATTTCTAATCAAATAATGATTTAAAAAAAATCACAGTTCATTTTACTTGATTCATCCCACTAGAAAAGGAAGGTCTGCTGGGCACAACAGTATCTACAGTATTCAGTGTGTTCTGGCTGTATATCGCCTGTATATCTGACAGTGTAGTTTGGTATAATTATTTATACATTCTACATACTGCAGAAACACTAGTAGTAGTATGGTCATGTGTTAAGGTAGGCGAAGAGCCTGATGATGATGATGATGATGATGATGATGTGTTTAGAGGCCCTGCAGTGAATGAAAGCATGTTGCTCTTGTGTCTCATGCGTCGTTCTGCACATATTAAACAGAGCCGCGTTTCCGGTGCACTTCGTTTTAATTAGTGCCGAGTTTGATCTCCTACATTTCCCAGAGGCACCGCTACCGTTAATAAAACAAGCTGTACCTTACTGGAGAAGCACAGACACCCGCCGCACCTCTGTCCTCGCGTTCGCTTGTTTATCACACGACACAATCAGACACGATGTCGGACACGTATGAATCCGAGGTCACGCGTGCAGTGAATGCATCTGCTGTCGTTGTCTTTTTAAGCGCACTCCTCTCCGCTCGCTTTTCCTAATTAATCATCTGCTGGGTTCCGCCCCTTTAATGTGCTCGCGATGAGACAGATTGTAAAAACGGACTGATTAATGAACGAGGGGATGTTCGGCTGCAGGAATAGATACATACGTAAATAAGAGCAATAAGCCTTGGCACGCACCTATCGCGGGAAGGCTGATGATGCCCAACACGCACCGTCTGTGCCCTCGCTGCCTTGGCACGCGTACAGGCATCTGCCGAGGTGCCCCTGCCAACTCACCGTATACATACAAACATCTGCCTCCCGCACAAAGGGACTCGGATGACGGGTCCGAGAGAGGGAGCGCGTCGCGTTCGCGCCGCTCCTCCATACAAAAGCCGTAATGTTTCCTGTCGAGCCATTAGCCGTGATAGGATCTGCTCGGGCCCCATTAAGTCATCAGTGTCCACCTGTGATAAAGGGACTCATTTGTTTTCTTAAAACTCCACTTAACGTCTACTTAACTCAATTTGTCAGGAAATGTCCTGCAATTTCCTCCAGGCCAGAAATCTGGCAGGGGCTGCTGAGGGGACGCAGCGATCAGGATGCGTATTCAAATTCAACGGGGGGATCAGGTTATAGCTGTGTGTGTGTGTGTGTGTGTTCAGGAACATGAAGACGGTTAGTTTAGTTTACCAGCTGAAACCGCTCTTGACAAACTCTGACAACATCTCTCGAGAACATGAATCTAATTCCTCTTTTAAAAATCACTGATGAGATCTCTTAAATATGGCAATTGTTTCTCCTGGATAGCAGTGAAATTTACTCGCCCTCATGTTGTTCCAAACCTGTATGACTTTATTTCTTCTGTGAAGCACCAGTGGAGATGTTTGGGTCACTTCCTCATACGAAGCATCATGTGATTTCAGAAAACTTGACCATCTGGATGACAAACATGCGGTTTGGAACGACATGACAGTGAGTAAATGATGACAGAACTTTCATTTTTGGGTGAATTATTCCTTTTGCCAAGATACCAAAGTCTACTATCAAAAGTCAGAAACCTCAATATGAACTTGAAAATCCTGTACTCTACAAGTATTGACTCATTTGTGTCTGTTTTTATTTCTTCTTTACTGTAAGAATTTCAGGAGAAACATCTGAGACGGTTGTAGTCTAGATCATGTGTGCTGGTTTACTTGGACACACTCATACTGATAAATGTAATGAGTTCAACAGCCATAACAAACACTTTCCATTCCTATCTGCCACATAAATAAATGTGAATGTAAACTCATCTCCTGAGTTATATGAAAGAGCAACTATGGGTGTCATCCCAGCTGACAGGGAACATTGTGTGTTTGCTGCAGTATCTTTCAGTGTCTCGTACAAGAAGCAGGTTGTTGTCGTTCTCATTTATATTTTTCATGAGGTCTCTCGCTGTAGATCTGAGCCCACAGGAGTGAGTCGAGTCCCTCTGGACAGACGGGTCAAGAGGAAACAGACGGGTGTGTAAAAGTCTTAACCAGCTAACGGCTGACCCGCTCTGAGCCCACTTAACCCGGTGTGTTCCACAGGAGGAGAACTCAGACCTGTTTGCACCCAGCGCTGTGTGTGTGTGTGTATGTGTGTGTGTGTGTGTGTGAGGAGGGTATTGTCAGCATCTGTCGTGGTTGGAGAGCTCAATGACCAGGCAATGGGGTGGCGCTGAGTTGGCTGTTATCCTCCCCTCCTAATGAGTCACGTGTGTGTGTGTGTGTGTGTGTGTGTGTGTGTGTGTGTGTGTGTGACACCACTCTCCTCTATGTGTCCCTCTTGCATCTGTCTGTTCCCAGAACCTCCTGCTGGACACTTCAACTCAACATTACTAATCGTAGATGACATCAGCTCACATGACGTTACAAGTAAGTCCTTTACCTTCTTTGTGTTTGTTTACCTTGGCTTAAAGCTTTAAACTCACTGCATCTCATTCATAAAAACACAAAACATTACAAAAACATTTAAATCTAATCACTTTTAAATGCACCTCTTGATGGAAATAACATCACAACATTTATTTCCATCAAGAGGTGTATCAATTTTTGGTCAAGATCTTCTATTGTCGACGCAAGAGTCGAGCACTCTGTGAAGTCTCCTCCAGCACATCCCAAAGACTTTTTATGAATTTAAGGTCTGGACTCAGAGGTGCCAATTCATGTGTGAAAAATGATTCTTCATGCTCCCTCCCAACCATTCTTTCACAATTTGAGCCTGATGAATCTTGACATTGTTATCCTGGAATATGGCCATGATATGTCTTCCTACATGGTTGTTTAAGGAATGAAAAGCTACACACTCCATCAGTTAGGTTTAGAAGAACTGTTGCCAAACATATAAAATGCTAGAAAAATAATAATTAGTGCAAAAAAAATTACTAAATATTTATTTCATTACAGAAAATATGGAACATTACTCAAATTAATCAAGTGAATCATCTTAACAAACTGAATCACTGATATGAATCTGATGTGTAAGAGAGGACACTCAAAGTGTTTAATTATTACTTCAGCACTTTAATGTGCAACACCACATCAAAAACAATCATTATTACAGGAACACACTCACTGTTTCAAAGTCAATGTGAAAAACTGTTCTCAACACTACCGTAATTTCTGTGAAAAACGTCTTGATTACAAATGTAACCCTGGTTCCCTGAGAAGGGGAACGAGGCACTGTGTCTGACAAGACACTATGAGGAACGTCATCAGCATGACCGTTATCTGAAACACGTGTTTGTAAACACGACAATATCGTTGGCCAACGACCAATCCATGACATCACTACTGGTGCCACCATGAGTACAAGAGGGAATCTGTAGTACATGTCATCAACTTCGTCTGAAGGAGACGTAAGCAGGCAAGCCAGAGGCATGGTAACGAGACACAGTGTCTTGGTCCCGGGGTTAAATCTGTAACTGAGACATTCCCTTTCCAGGGCAAGACCTCCCTTCCTTAGCGGACCAGGTGCCAGTGCCCGTCCTAAGGGCAGAGCTCAAATGTCTGGTAACGATAGCCTTATATACTAGACAATACCTTTAAGGGAATATTGGCTCAGGGAGTTAGTCAATTCCCTAGCCTGTCACTATCACTAGGAGGAGCAAGCTCTACCCATAGTCTGACTACAGTCACAATCACAAGAGACCAGCACTCCCGAAGGTGCTTGCCAACAAGAAGCGATGCTAAAAGGCAAAAAAGCCACTTCTCATTGGGGCGCAGAGATGAGTATCTCTAGCGAGTAGAGGACTCAGCAAGACGATCCTCGGTAGTAGTGAGGGGAGTACCACTCACACTCAACCCTAAAGATGTTTACCACGGGGAGTTCTCAAAGTGTCAGCTACTACCACTCAATATAGAGTACCTCAGAGATGACGTGTTTTTTGTAGGCAAAACCCGGAAGTGAGTTAGCATTTTAGGACTTCCGGTTCCATCGCCCCAAAGTCAATGGGTTTTTTGAATGGGTTTTTGCTAAATCGCCTGAAATAAGGTCTGTGGTTAACAAAGCCTCTAAATATTTTCACGTTTTGATCTATGACATAAAACACACCAGTTATAACCCGCTTGTGATTTTTTTTAAACCTTTATTGTGTCTTAAAAACGGCAGTTGCTAACAAATTGCTAAAAGGGACTACTTCCTTTGGCGGGGACTTTAGACGTCATCATGACAAACAGGACATTTGGACAGCATTTCTCATGAAAAAGTGGATAAGTATTCATACACAGCGCAGATCATAATCAGCGAACATGTTTTTAAATAAAGTTGTTTTCTAAATAAAGTTTGAGGAAGCTTGGCGGTGGTGACGTTGATCCTCGACCATGGTGTGCTGTAGTCCGTTTATAGCCTACTGTTAGCTTTTTATATCTGACAACTTTATTTAGGCTTCAAAATGTATAAATGTTGTGTTAACTTGTAATGGTTATCTTGATAGACAAAACGTGTAAGTGTCACAAACCTTTGTTAAACACAGAACTTAATTTTTGTGATTTTTCCAAAAGTCTATGGGAAAAATGCATTGGCTTTCGATCGAGGGAACCTGTGCGCCGCTAACTTCCGGGTTGGCCTACAAAAACACGTCATCCCTGAGGTACTCAATTGCTGCCTGTAGAATATGATTCCAGGAATTGGAATAAGCTCATGCCAAGGGAGCAGAAGACCCTATTTAAAGACCCTAAACAGTAGGGAAGGGCAACTCTACGCTCAACCCCGAGGATCTGCTGATCACAGGGAGCCAACGGAGAGCTAGCTACAATCATTCAAGATACTGTAGTCCCGTGCCAAGATCTCAAGACTCCAGCACTTCTGAAGGTGCCCTACAACAAAAAGGGTTCTCAAACTGGGGCAAAATACCTCTTCTTGTCAGGTTCTAGATATCAGCCTAAGCTTCTCCCTACTAAAAGGAATCCCAGTAGTGCAGAATGGTTCAACTCCACACTTAACCCTGAAGACCCGTTAATTAAGGGGAGCTTACAAAAAGCGCGGCCACACCACTATACATAGCTGTCTCAGGAATGGGATTCCAGGAATCATGTCGTGCTCTCTCACATGGAGTGGAGGACCCTCACTGAAAGAAAACAATAGTAGTGGGGGAAGGGTTCTACTCCACACGCAACCCTGAAGACCGGTGTATCAAGGGGAGTCAAAAAAGCACTAGCTACAACCACTCGAGATCACTGTCTACCCCAGATCTCAAGACTTCAGCACTCCCGAGGGTGCCCTACAAGAAGAAGGGTTCGCAAACTGGGGTGAAAAAGCCACTTCCCATTGGATTGTAGAGATCGGAAGAGCTCAATATGAGGAACAGAGGACCTTACTTCAACACCTGATAAACGGGGAGGATACTACTAAGTTCAACCCAGGAAATCTGGGGTGAAAGCCACTTTCCGTTGGGTTCTAGAGATAAGACGAAGCTCTAATGGAAGCAGAGGACACCACTTAAAAAAACATGAAAAAGTCTGGTGAGAGTCCTGATCTGCATTCAGCCCTAAACGAGCTACAAGGGTGCTTCCTACTTAGAGAGAAAACCCCAATATCTGGGTGAGGCAGGTACAACCTTGATAAATAAGGAAAGTTTCCTGCTTAGGGGACCCCAGTATCTGGGGGAGGCAGCTTCAACCTTATTACTGTGAGGGAGCTTCACCTTGAACACAGTCTAGTCTGATATAGCTGGTGCTATATGGCTTTTATGCATTAACCAGTATAGAAACAGAAAAACGAGGAGGGACGCCATTTTTGAAAGGAGAACATCCTCAACTCATAAATAGAACCATACCAAGACTAGACTCACACTTGTGAGAGAGCCTCTGTTTCCCCAGAGGAAGGAGAGATGTTATTTCCCTACAATAATTTGAGATCACATTTCAAACTGCTTTCTATGAACATATAGATATCTCTTGAAGGCCTCTCTAAACTTCCAGACCACCGTCTCAGTGGTTGTACTGAAAAGCTCAGAAGGCTCATCGAGGAGAAAGTTTTTATCTCTTGAATCCTGAAGATAAAGAAAGTTGATGACATGTACTCATGGTTGCACCAGTATTGACGTCCATGGACTGTCGTTGGCTAATGATATTGTTGTGTTTAAACACGTGCTTCAGACACCGGTCAGGCTGATGACGTTCCCCATAGCGTCTTGTCAGACACAGTGTGAGCTCCCATTCGAAAGGGAACAAGACATTCAGCAAGAAAAAATGCAGGGCTGGATTTGAAATGTGTCTCTATATGATGGATAGATAAAAAATAGGAGTTCCACAGGCAGAGTGAGTTATTACACTCTGATGAAACATTATGAAGACAAACATTTGTTTCTTTGAAATAACCTTTAGTCCATCAGCAGAAGTGATGAAACCGTCTGTAGCAGAAATGAAAGAGACTCTGTCTATCCGTCTGTTTCTTTTTGTTTTTGGGGGTTTTAGGTATTTTGTGTTTGTTTGGGAGAGTCGTACAGTTTGCCGTTACATCTCAGAGATCTTGCGCTGATAACTTCATGTGCATTCAAAAGGTTATAAAACAAATGTTGGCTCAGAGAATATGTTTCCTCAATAACGGAGAGAAGAAGAGAGAGACTGAGCAGTTATCAGCTCTCTCCATTTCTCACGTTCTTCTGATAACACACAGACCTGTGACAGTGATTCACACACCTGAAACACACACACACACACACACACACACACACACACACACACACACACGTGCGCACACGGGTGGACGGAGGAAGTAAGTAGTTAACCACATTACCCAGAGTACTCGTGATGGATGCTGCTGTTTTTATAAGGGTCAAAGATCATGCAGGGCTACTTCCCGGAAGATGGATGTTTGTTTGTTCATTCGTTTCTTTCTTTCTTTCTTTCTTTCTTTCTAATAAAATCTAAAAATAACCAAAAGCGAATGTTCTATATGTTATTTTATGATTCTAAAAATAAAACCTAAAGGTAACCACTAGAGAACGCTTTGTATACGTTATTGTATAGTTGTCTTAAAAAACCTCCCTGCAACATTCTGGGAATGTTATTTTATGGTAGCAAAGTTCTAAAAAAAATAAAATAAAAATAAATAAATAAATAAAATCCCTACAATGTTATTTCTTTGTTCTCAAACAGCTAAATCTTCTGTGTTTGCTGGGGTTTCTTTCATTGTCTCATATAATATGATGGATGAGATGTTTGCTTTCTTTCCTTCTTTCGTTCTTTCTTTCTTTCTTTCTTTCTTTCTTTCTCTCTCTCTCTCTCTCTCTCTCTCTCTCTCTCTCTCTCGTGTCTCATGTTCCTCCTCTGAGGTTTGTGATGGTAAATGATCAGGGGATTGTGTAACTCGACCCTTTTGGGTTCCTGTAATTACTGCCCATTACGAATATACAATCCCACTAATTCTGTGCGAGCGGCCCGTCCTCTCGTCTACATAGTGCAGCTTTGAGAAATCACACGACTTTGTCCATCTCGCTGAAATCTACTTAGCATCTTGCCATCACACTTTTAGCAGCCGCATGTAAACTGTGGGAGGCTTTTAATGGCGTTTCTGAGCGTTTTACATTAAGAAATAAAGCCTGTTGTGTCATTTATCCGGCTCCTGCTCTTCCATTTGTCTCTCTGCGTGTCCTTCTTGTAGTTTTGTGAGCAAACAGCCGCTCTGAGAGAAACTAATGGCTGCGTGTGAGAGAAAAGCTCAGAACGCTGATTCTGCAATAAACTCGCACACAAATGGCACTTTCTACAAATAAGGTACAAATTGGTGTCCCGTTACTTTTGTAAAGTAATAAAGGCTCAAGCATCATGATCTTTAGAGTAAGAAAAGATCTTTCGACATGTTAGATAAATTATAATCTGTAGTTTTGTGTTTGGTGTGATAGTTTTAATCTCATCAAACGTCTGGATCATCATGTAGAAATGATGAAATCAGTGTCTTTATAGCAGCCTGAGACATAAACACGACTATAGGATTGTTCTCGCTGACAGTGATTTGTGGCAATTAAACAACCAGAAGTCATTCACTTTCAGTATAAACGTCTTGTTTGTTTCCAGACAGACTGATATATATACATATATATATTCTCTATACATTCTCTTACGTAAAACCAGCCAATCAGATTGGAGCTCATCACTTTAATTATAAGCAGGTTATTGACTTAATGTAGGTTATTATTGTGATGAATTGATCATAAGTACACGTTACTCCACATAAAACACGAGGCCGGAGAGAGCAGAACTCTTTAATGTGAGTAATCTGACCAGACGGGCCGCTTCAGAAAGAGTTTCTGTATCTGCTGTAATTCAAGAAGATTATGATGCCATTGAAGAAAAATTCAGAGGCCTACTGCGCAGGTTCAGGTTTCCACGCTTCAAAAATAGGCCCGCGCTCGTCCATCGAGTGTCTGCCGTCATGTTATCTGAAGTCTGGATTAGTTCAGTATAACAGCAGAGATAGAGCCGCTGCTCACCTACAGATAGCAGCAAATAATGTTGTAATGTTCTCCTCCATCAGATACGACTGACGAATGCCCCCCTGCGTTTTACTTTCATCTCACCACACATCCGCTGAAAAGCGCTTTGTTTCCGCGGAGCGTAAGGGAATAGAACGTAAACGTGAAGCGCTTTGATCTCGCTGTCTGATGAAACGCTTTTCCCACCTTGTGCCGTGTCTGATAAACACACTCATTACCTGTTTAACGTCTGGCTGTCGTCCAGACTCCCGTCAGGTTAGGCCTTCACGGCGCATGAATAAACCAAACGCAGGCCTTCAATAAATTATGGGCCGTAATTCGGACTGAAGGATTGTGTTACATCAGCGTGTCAAATTAGAAACGGTGGAGAGATCTGTGAGGGAACTCCAGAGCCTTGGACACTGTAAAAAAATATTTTCATGATTTATCACTTTTTTTTTTTTTTTTTTTTTGTCAAATCAACTTAGATAATTAATGTGGTTCATGTAACCTAATATTTTGAATTTCTGTTGATTATATCAATCGCCTTTATTGTATTAACTCAATTTTTTTATTTCAATGAACTCAAAATTTTAAGGCCACCAACTTTAAGTTTAAGTTAAACCAACAATTCTTTTTGACAGTGTAGTTTTGAGACATTTTGTTTTGCATAAACAGGGTCAAAAATGATGAAGTTAAAGTTGTTTTTGGTGATTGAAATGTTGCAGTACTTTATTAGGAACTGAAATATGCTTTAAATAGTGTTATAAAATTGATAATCAGACCTTTACTGATTAAACCAGTCAAACATCATGTCTGTCACGACTAACAATTTTTAATTCAGTGGAAAATGTATTATCGGAGATTTGACTAAATGTAGGATGACTAAGGTATGTTTGTCGCCAATATAAAAGGGGGAAATAGCTAAATTATTATAATGAGAGCAAAAATATAGTATTTAAATAAAACAAATAAAAATACAGGTTGTAAATTCACCTGCTGTATTTAAAAACGGCAGCAGAGTGACAAGGCTTGCCGTTTATTCTGGTCGCTGAGAGTTGAAAAATCCAAAACGCAACTCATCACTGTCACAATTCACACAGCCATCCAATCACAGTGGAGGAGGGGCGGGACTAATACCACAGTGACCAAACATCACATCCCGCGTGTACGACGACAGTAACAAACAGAGCAATGTAGGAGAAATGAATATTTCTGTTCTCAGAATGGACATCAGATACGCTTTGGTGGACACTGGCTAAAGCTTAGATTCAGACGTTGCGCGTCGGTCCAGTGGAACTGAATGTGTTGTTTGTAAATGTAATGTCTGCAGGTTTACGGGCCTCCTTTGGCTCAGTGTCTCTGCGTCTGATCTGCGGTCAGTGGAGACGGAAACTCCAGCAGTCAGCAGTCCTCCAGTAGCTGATGTGCTGCTGTGATTTATTACTCTCACCGCTCACAAGAAAGTACAATTTTCCAGCCAGCTGCAAAACAATAATTCATTACGATGCCCTTTCCGCGATAGGAAGCTGTTAGCGGAGCAGGTCTCTGCTGCTAAAATGATGTTGATAAATGTGTGATCAGCGCAGGTAACCGCTTTAACACTCGTCTGCTCCCACTGAGCTCAACATATTACACACACACACCCCATGATTCAGTGATAAAGAGATTACTGACAGCTCCCTCCGCTCGGTGTGTGTGTGTGTGTGTGTGTGTGTGTGTGTGTGTGTGTGTGTGTCGAACACCTTCAGTTTCTAATAAGAACATCTCAGATTAACGTGTTGCTCTGTTTCTTATGAATCTCGGATCAACTGTACAAACTAACAAAGTTTTCACAAAACAAATAAATGTTCTTGTTGTTTCTTCTTGTCACATGCGGGGCGAGCGCGTGACTCTCACCAAAACTGTCCAAATAAATAATAATAATATATCAATAGAAAAAGGTCAATTTTGCATTTTTTTTTTTTTTAAATATGTATATTTATGAAAATAAGTAAATGTGATTTTATTATTTTGCATTTTTTTGCATTGTGGAAATTGTCTATTTTATCAGTGTCACAATGCGAAAACAAACCTTAATGGTACTAATAATGGGCTTAATTTTATTTACATTACAATATTACAATTTATTCCATATAGTAAATTATATATCAGGCTATTGTGTGTGTGTGTGTGTGTGTGTGTGTGTGTGTGTGTTTGTACACAATGTATCAGCGTATCGTCAGATTATGAAGAAACTAATTAACTCAAAGCCTTTGAACTGGGAGTTTGTAAATCCCGTCGTTCCTCGTCCCATGTGTTCGTCTCTCTGTCGCTCCGCAGAGACGTGAAGTGTCACATTATATCTGTCAGAACGACAGACGAACACTTTCAGTGACCTCCTAAAGAGTGTGTGTGTGTGTGTGTTGACCCGCGTCATCCGCAGCGTCCTCCTGAAGACACAGGTGTGTGTTTCTTTGCATCTCAGGAGACGTCAATTACATGTCTTCATTTTCAAGACTGTCTCAGATCTTCCTCTTGAACCTCCTCAGGATAAAACAGACACAAATGAGTCTCTAGTCATCCTCCAGAAGAGTTTACAGCTGTGAGATGAATGTGGAGCCTGTGAGTTCATATTGAGATCTCTGATTTATGATTGCAGACTTTGAGACAGTGTTGAGATCTCTTCTGAGACACACGTGAGATTACTGGAGTCTTTCATCTCATCCTCGAGTGACCGAGTTCTCATATGACAAACTCACTGGCCCGTCTTTGTCTCAGTTAATATGAAATTCATGGTGTTGAAATGAGAAGACGACGCAGTGATTGTGTTGTTGTGGAGAAATGAAGCAGACCTGTTTGTATTTGTGCTGTGTGTTGTGTTGAGCCTGGAGACGGTGTGAAGTGTTGGTTTGTGTGAGATTTCCTGGAGCTTCTGTCTGGCTGTGATAACTGACCGCTTCACTCTTCACACGAGTCCACTGCAGCTCTACAGTCTCGTCAGTTCAGTCGAACACTGTTATTATTACAGGCTCACTTTTTACACCTACAGTTCAAGTGAATGTGATGCAGAGATTATGATTCCATAATATTTTAAGCGAAACTGGATATTCAGCAAGAGCAACAGGACTTTTCATCCATAAATGAAACATTGTCATTGTTGTTTCTTTTCATTTTAACAACACAATAACAATAATAAGTATTCCTTCTGAGTTAGTGTTTGGGTCAGTCCCCAGAAAACAAAAATATGTTCTCAGAATGTTCTGTTAATGTTCCCATTAATTTAAGGTTATTTCTGAATGTTCTTAGAATGTTTAAAATGTCAATTTTTTATTTATTTTTTTATTTATTTTTTCAGAAAATGACCGATGTATAAATAATGTTTTTGAGCTAACATTTTAAGAACATTATTAAAGACCAGATAACATTGAACGAATGTTCTATTAACGTTACTGGAAGAACGTTTGTTCATAACTTTGAGATAACCTTGAGAGAACGTTCCCTGTCAGCTGGGTCTGTATTCATTATAATTGACTTTATATAAAAACAGTATGTTTATGAAATATCCTCAATTAGACGTGTGTGTGTGTGTGTGTGTGTGTGTGTGTCTGTGTGTGTGTGTGAGACGTGTCATTAGAGAGCAGGACGGCTCAAACTCTTCAGCTCATTATCACAGATGCGCCTCGTCTCTTTCCTACAGAGAAACTCTCTTTAATTTGATCAAACTGCAGCAGTGATCTGAATCTTTACTACTGAAGTACATTAACTTCTGTTCAAGACACATGTGAAGCACAAAGTGACTGATCAGAACTGTTTCTTGAGCAGCAAATCATCATATTAGAATGATTTCTGAAGGATCATGTGACACTGAAGACTGGACTATGGAAGCTCGTTTCCGCCATGAAATAAAAAATTAAAAAGGTAACTGCAACTTTTTATCTCGCAATTCTGACTTTTCTTTTCAGAATTGCGAGATATAAAGTCAGAACTGCGAGATATAAAGTCGGAATTGCGAGTTATAAAGTCAGAATTGCAAGATATAAAGTCGGAACTGCGAGATATAAAGTCGGAACTGCGAGTTATAAAGTCGTAATTGCGAGATATAAAGTCAGAATTGCGAGATATAAAGTCGGAATTGCGAGTTATAAAGTCAGAATTGCGAGTTATAAAGTCGGAACCGCGGGATATGAAGTCGGAATTGCGAGATATGAAGTCGGAATTGTGAGTTATAAAGTCGGAACTGCGAGTTATAAAGTCGGAACTGCGAGATATAAAGTCGGAATTGCGAGATATAAAGTCAGAATTGCGAGATATAAAGTCGGAATTGCGAGTTATAAAGTCGGAACTGCGAGATATAAAGTCGGAATTGCGAGTTATAAAGTCAGAATTGCAAGATATAAAGTCAGAACTGCGAGATATAAAGTCGGAATTGCGAGTTATAAAGTCAGAATTGCAAGATATAAAGTCGGAACTGCGAGATATAAAGTCGGAACTGCGAGTTATAAAGTCGTAATTGCGAGATATAAAGTCAGAATTGCGAGATATAAAGTCGGAATTGCGAGTTATAAAGTCAGAATTGCGAGTTATAAAGTCGGAACCGCGGGATATGAAGTCGGAATTGCGAGATATGAAGTCGGAATTGTGAGTTATAAAGTCGGAACTGCGAGTTATAAAGTCGGAACTGCGAGATATAAAGTCGGAATTGCGAGATATAAAGTCAGAATTGCGAGATATAAAGTCGGAATTGCGAGTTATAAAGTCGGAACTGCGAGATATAAAGTCGGAATTGCGAGTTATAAAGTCAGAATTGCAAGATATAAAGTCAGAACTGCGAGATATAAAGTCGGAATTGCGAGTTATAAAGTCAGAATTGCAAGATATAAAGTCGGAACTGCGAGATATAAAGTCGGAACTGCGAGTTATAAAGTCGTAATTGCGAGATATAAAGTCAGAATTGCGAGATATAAAGTCGGAATTGCGAGTTATAAAGTCAGAATTGCGAGTTATAAAGTCGGAACCGCGGGATATGAAGTCGGAATTGCGAGATATGAAGTCGGAATTGTGAGTTATAAAGTCGGAACTGCGAGTTATAAAGTCGGAACTGCGAGATATAAAGTCGGAATTGCGAGATATAAAGTCAGAATTGCGAGATATAAAGTCGGAATTGCGAGTTATAAAGTCAGAATTGCGAGTTATAAAGTCGGAACCGCGAGATATGAAGTCGGAATTGCGAGATATGAAGTCGGAATTGTGAGTTATAAAGTCGGAATTGCGAGTTATAAAGTCAGAATTGCGAGTTATAAAGTCGGAACTGCGAGTTATAAAGTCGGAACTGCGAGATATAAAGTCGGAATTGCGAGATATAAAGTCAGAATTGCGAGATATAAAGTCGGAATTGCGAGATATGAAGTCGGAATTGCGAGTATAAAGTCGGAATTGCGAGATATAAAGTCGAAAAAGCTGAAAATTCAGCTTTGATCACAGGAATAAATTACACTTTATTATATATTCACATAGAAAACAGCTGATTTACACTGGAATAATATTTCACTGTTTTACTGTATTTTTGATCAAATAAATGCAGCTTTGGTGAGCAGAAGAGACTCTTCCTTAAACATAAAAAAAAATTCTTACAGACACCAAATTTTTGAATGATGTGTATAATGTGTATATTATGTGTATATTAGGCACTATAATCGCATATTGCATGATATATGCAGACACAAAGTATAGTGAGTAAAAATGCATGTGTTCATGCTGTGTTCATATGCACACACTCTCAGTCTGTGTGTGTTTGAGGGCTTTATGGAGGTCCAGGTGGCTCCTGTAACCCTGGGGCCCGTTAAATCATCTCTGAGCGCTGAGATTCGCCACATCAGTGTGATTATAGCAGCTGAAAATGTCTGTGTGCGTACATTATTATAGTATGATTTGATTTAATCTCACTTATATGTACAAAACACCTCCAACAGACCCCGTGTAATCCATGTGTACAGACACACACTCATGTAATGGGTTAAATAGTGTGTCATTTATGAGTGTGTGCATATGTGTGTGTGTGTGAACTTGAGATTTGTGAGGATGTATGTATATGTCTGAACATGAATGTGTGTGTGTGTGTGTGTGCGTGTGTGTGCGTGTATGTGTGTGCGTGCGTGTGTGTGTGTGTGTGTCAGTGCTTGGCTGGAGTTCAGTGTTTTTGGCATAAGTGTCGATTGCAGCTTGTTGGCAGCGTGTCTCTCTACAGACAGCTAAATCAGAGAGGAATGACCTATTTACTTACCGATCACCATGGGAATGAGTGTCTCACAACCAATCAAAAGCAGCGTCACCAAGTCTGTTCACCAGGGCAACGTGGAGTTGGTTTGGAGGGTTGGGTCAGAACATGAAGGGGGCGGAGCCTGTTTGACTTCAGCTGCCACACCCACTTCAGATGATGAGCACTGCAAGTTTTTCATCTCTCTGTCTCTCTCTCTCTCTCTCTCTCTCTCTCTCTCTCTCTCTCTCTCTCTGCACAACCACCTAATTAAGAAAGCCTGACTCATTTACATGGAGATGTTTGATCTAAATTACACTCCAAACCGCACCAAATTGGGTTCATCTGTGAATGTGAAATGTTGTTTTCCTTCCCTCGAAACCTCCTTCTCTCTCTCTCGTGTTCAGATGATGAGAGAGATTATGGGTTTTATGTTCTCATGAGACACACAACAACACACACACTGGTCAGGGATGGAGGACTGGCTTCGGACACTCCCTGTACTGACCCCACTGGTTACTGACATACACGACTCTATGTAGGGAAAATCCTGATCAACAGAGTTTGATTTATTGGTTTATTTAGAGAGGGTTACGAGGTTAGACTGATACTTACCATCTGAAGTTAATCTACAAAGAGAGATGTGAAAATATAGACTGTCAGGTACTGATCTAGGCTCTGGTTGGGTCAGATACTAATATATACACTTTAAAAAATGCTGGGTTAAAAACAACCCAAGTTGGGTTGAAAATGGACAAACCCAGTGTTTGGATTACATGTTTGTCCAACCTGCTGGGTAGTTTTATTTAACCCAACTATTGTTTAAAAATGACTGTATTTCTTGCTTAAAATAACCCCAAAATTATGTTAGAAATGAACATTTATTAATAAGTTGAATGAATAATAAATAATCAATAAACATTTATTAAATTGCTTATTAATAAATGTTCACCTTTTGATTATTATTGTTTCCTCTAGTAATTATGTGTCTGATTTTTAATTTCCAACATATTTTGGGTTCATTTTAAGCCAGACATATAGTCATTTTAAAACAATAGTTGAGTTAAATAAAACTACCCAGTGGTTGGGCAAACATTTAACCCAACTGCTGAGTTAAATGTTGGGTTGTTTTTAACCCAGTATTTGTTAGCGTGTAGTTTTTAAACTATAGGCACAGCTATATTTATGTAAAGCACAGATCCTGTGAGCAAAACTAGCCATCAATTTGCAGCAGATCTTAATTTATAATCAATGTTATTTTAGTATCATTAATATACTATTATATTTTTTGGGTTTTACTTTTATATTTTCTGTGTTTATTGTAATTAGTTTTAGTCATTTTGTGTGTTTTTGTAATTTTTATTATTAAATATTTGTTTAAATATGTCTGTAGCTTTTATTATTTTTTTTATTTCAGTTTAGTTTGAGTTATTTTAGTACTTAAAATTAAGTGGACATTAGAAATGCTGCCTTGGAGACTAACCAAAGCATTTACTTTATTTAATTTCAGTTTAACATTTATTTTATTTCAAGTTACAATTTTTTTCTTTTTCATTTTAATAGTTTTAGTTAATGACTATAACCCTGTTTCTAATTGTTTCTAATTTTTTTTTTTTTTTTTTTTTTTTTTGCATTTCAATATAGAGAATATAAATCAGTTTGAAATAAGGGTAACACTTTATAATAACTCACACTATGAATCATTAGTTAAGCATTAGTAAACAGTCAATTCATCATTTATAAAGCATTAATAGACATTAGTAAGCAGTTTATAAATACACCTATAAATTCTTTGTTCTTGATTTATAAGCATATCTATAATGTATTTAATAATTGTATTTTCATACTTTATTAATGATCAGTTTATCATTTCTAAATTAAGTATTACATTATTTACAAACCAGTTATTTAGGAGTTGTCAGTGGTTCATAAGATCATTTATAAAATGTAAGTAAATGACTAATAAACTATTTAAACATACATTTATATATCTTATTATTTAGACATGTAGTAATAGTTGCTCAGTGTGTTAATAAATGCTTTATTAATACATATTCCTGCTGTAATTGATGATTAATTCAGGTAGTTATAAAACATTTAGTAGTGTTCAGTTAACTATTGTTGTGAGCTCATCTAAAGTGAGCACTATTCATGCCTCGTAAAGCTTTATAAAGGAGATTTAAAGGCTCAGTGATCTTCTGCACTGCTGTTCTCTAATGTTTTAAAGTTAGTACAGAGGTAGTTTTGACACTGTGAAATATTTTATTACATTATTAATGTTTTATAAAAACATTATTTGTTGTATTTTTGGCACTCCTGTAATCCAGTGTTGGCACTGGTAAAATTTTATTCAGCAATGTTTACACTTTACAGAAATGTATTTTTATCAGATTGCAAAAGCTTAGTTTCATTTTACTGCACAGTTATGTTTTCTGGAGGAGTACAGGGATTTTTACTTTCTGTGAAATTGCAGAGGTTTACTTTTAATTTTATATCAAGTTACCCATCGTAAAGTTTCATTTTTTTTTTTTTCTTGAAATAAATATTTCTATGTTCTGTATCCTTTAAATCTCCTTTATAAAGCTTTACGAGGCATGAATAGTGCTCACTTTAGATGAGCTCACAACAATAGTTAACTGAACACTACTAAATGTTTTATAACTACCTGAATTAATCATCAATTACAGCAGGAATATGTATTAATAAAGCATTTATTAACACACTGAGTAACTATTACTACATGTCTAAATAATAAGATATATAAATGTATGTTTAAATAGTTTATTAATCATTTACTTACATTTCCTAAATGATCTTATGAACCACTGACAACTCCTAAATAACTGGTTTGTAAATAATGTAATACTTAATTTAGAAATGATAAACTGATCATTAATAAAGTATGAAAATACAATTATTAAACACATTATAGATATGCTTATAAATCAAGAACAAAGCATTTATAGGTGTATTTATAAACTGCTTATTAATGTCTATTAATGCTTTATAAATGATGAACTAACGATTTACTAATGCTTAACTAATGCTTCATAGCTTGAGTTATTCTAAAGTGTTACCGAAATAAGTAAATAACACAATATATTTGGATTTAATGCAACATTTTCTTTCACCTTCAGTCATGTTTGATTTTTGGCCCTTTGCAGTACAAAGGTTTGGTCTACAGGATCACATACTGTACTAACATATCAAATCTGATTTAATCTGCAGCTGTATATTAATCTGGGTCTTAAATTTTAGGTCAAATGATAGGGTTGATATTCATCTGTAAGATCAGATATCAATCTGTAGGATCAGATATGACTGCCGATGGTCGGATGTTGATGTACAGGTGACTCATCATTCTGTGTAATTCACCTCTCATGATCATGTCCTGAAGGATTCATGAATTCGGAGAGAGCCGGGCGTCAGCAGACACTTTCTCCGTCATGTCTGTGTGGCAGAGAGGAATCTAGACATAAATAAAAATAAATCAACATCTGGCTTGTGTTGTGTGACAGTTTTGAGAGATGTTATTGTCTCTTGTGCTGTAAATACATACTTTTGTGTGTGTGTGTGTGTGTGTGTGTGTGTGTGTGTGTGTGTGTGTGTGTGTGAGACATCCAAACCCATCTGGACCGCCATGTCTGGACTGACCCTCATAAGTTTGCTGAGTGCTGAAATCTGCATGTGCTGAATTTCACATTTAAACTGAGGGCATGAGACCAATGCCAAACACACACACACACACACACACACACACACACACACACACTACACGCTGCATTTGTCATTTAATTGATACCTTTTACTTTCCAGGACAACAGTCCTCATAAACACACTGAATCCATTTGGATGCGCTCTTCTAAAGTGCCTGTATCTTTACCATAAAACTATAATTTATTTTACACACCCGTAACAGCTCGCTGGACGCTGGCCGAGGTGGGACAGCGAACGTCTGCGTGTGTGAAATGGAATAAAATAAAATAAAATAAATCTTTACGAGCGCCCATCGGGATCTTCACGCATTTGTGTTTTATGATTTGACGAGTCACAGGAGCGAGAGGTTCTGCTGTCATTGAGGACTCGAGGTGTGTGTGTTGTGGGCTTCGCTGGAGACGCGCGACTCGCCGCGGCCTGGGACCAATAACAGCCGTGTATAAACATCATCGTACATCGAGATGATGTGGTCAGAGCAGCCGGAGACGCTGACTGTACCTTCAAACACACTTTCAGGCTTTACTTTAGGTTTGTGGTTGAGTTTGGCGAATTCTTCTCTTAATTCAGCACAGTCTTGCATTATATAAATAGAAAATATGACTGACTTTCTTCTGTGGACCACTAAAAAACTGCCACACTGCTCTTTTCTATCAAATTAACTGACAGAAAAGAAGGTGAAATTAAAGTATAAGTCATACATTAGTTCATTGAAACTTCATCCCCTTCATCACAGCTCATTGTGTTAAACATCATATGACTTCAGAAACAGAAACAAAAGTGACAGTAAAGACATTTTTTAAATTTGAATAAAATGAGCATTAGCCCGGAGGACACGGCGTCCGTGATTTCCAACAAGAATGTCAAATTTGGACTCGTCTGACCACAGAACACTTTTCCACTTTGAAACAGTCCATTTTAAATGAGCCTTGGCCCACAGGACACGACGGCGCTTCTGGACCATGTTCACATATGGCTTCCTTTTTGCATGATAAAGCTTTAGTTGGCATCTGCAGATGGCACGGCGGATTGTGTTTACTGACAGTGGGTTCTGGAAGTTTTCCTGGGCCCATTTAGTAATTTGAGACCTTTAGTGGATAAAATTGTAGAATTTCTCAGTTTAAACATTTGTTATGTTATCTATGTCCTATTGTGAATAAAATATTGGCTCATGCGATTTGAAAGTCTTTTAGTTTTCACTTTATTCAAATAAACAACAAAACAAAACAAAAACGTCCCAACATTTCAAAGAATCCTGAAGAATAAAGTGTATGACGGTTTCCATAGAAATCTGAAACTGTTTTCAACATTGATAATAATCATAAATGTTTGTTGAGCAGTTTGTTGAACTTCCAGTGACCAGTATGAGAGAGTGAGAGCGATAACACCAAATTTAACACACCTGCTCCCCATTCACACCTGAGACCTTGTAACACTAACGAGTCACATGACACCGGGGAGAGAAAATGGCTAATTGGGCCCAATTTGGACATTTTCACTTAGGGGTGTACTCACTTTGGCCAGTGGTTTAGACATTAATGGCTGTGTGTTGAGTTATTTTGAGGGGACAGCAAATTTACACTGTTATACAAGCTGTACACTCACTACTTTACATTGTAGCAAAGTGTTATTTCTTCAGTGTTGTCACATGAAAAGATATAATAAAATATTTACAAAAATGTGAGGGGTGTACTCACTTCTGTGAGATACTGTATATACAGGTTTGATGAGCAGAATTTCACAAATATTAATACCGACCCCAAACTTTTGAACAGTAGTTTAGGTGCAGCACAAAGACCAAAGACATTTGTTTCAGTGCATGTGAATATAGACCAACAATTTAAAAAAAAAAAAAATGCATCTGTAGCCCCTTATGTTTCCTCTCTTTTTCTTTTTCTTTTTCTTGTTTTTCTTTTTCTTCTTTGGTATTTTCTGAGCATGACGTCCCTGGTCACTCTCTACTGTTCTTGTTTCTGAGTATGACAAAACAGAAGCAGAAGCTGGAAAGCCAGCAGCGCTGGAGTGTGTGTGTGTGTGTGTGTGTGTGTGTGTGTGTCATGTTATCTCCTCTGAAGGCCTTGCTGTGTTTCTGGCCCGTGTGATTCCTGTGGCTGTAATTGTTGGACCTGAGGGACTCTAAAGCATGTGTGTGTGTGTGAGGCGTAAATAGGGTTTGACAGTGGATTAGAGGTGTTTGGCGAGTATATGCGTGTGTGTGTGTGTGTGTGTGTGTGTGTGTGTGTGTGTGTGTGTGTGTGTGTGTGTGAGTGAGTGTGTCAGGTACAATAAGAGCAGGTCGACTCTCTCCTGCAGCGAATCCTCCTGGAGATCAAGATAATACCTTTAATAAGCTCCAGGTCTGGACGGCGTTCAGTCCGTTTACACTTCAGATCCAGGCCAGCTTTTCACCGCAAACACAAACGCTGACATTCAGCGCTAATCACAGGTGTAAATGTGTGTCTCCTTCAGTCACGTGTCTGATGTTCAATCAGTGCTGAAAAGGATGTAGTAAGAAAATGCTGATAAGTTAAAAGGACAGATACTTTCTTCAGAGACATTAAGTGTGTTTACATTATTTTTCGTCAATCCAAATGAATCCAATCTGATTACAGATTCGTAAATGCGGCAATCTGATTCACATATTAATTTACAAGTGCATGACATGTATTGTGTATATATACAATAATCAAACACACAGTCCAAGATCCTGATCTCAGGTATGTTCGGATCATTTCAATGCACCGTTTGAAAACATTTATTGTCTTTTGTATGCAGTTTGATGTCTTTTAGTTTTGGTTTTGTTATATTTACTTGTTCTATACATCGTTTATGGAACTTTTTTTTTTCTAAAACAATGTTCGTCTAACATTTTTGTTTTTATGTAACTACTTGTTTCAGAACGTTCAGAGAACATTCAAAAGTAACATTCAAATAATGTTTGAAGAATGATACAGTGGAATGTTCCCTTAATGTTCACTCAACCAAGAAAAAACGTTGGTTACACTTTATTTTAAAGTGTCCTTATTACAGTGTATCTACATTTAAGCGCTGAGTAATATTAATTACGCAACATGTATTACTATATAATTAGGGTTAGGGTTTGGTTGCATGTAATTATGCATAATTTACTGTTATTACTACAGTAAATACATGTAACATATGTAACAATTAGCTAAACATTTTTAAAAAGTGGACATTTTGAACATTCAGAAATAATGTTTTCATAACTTAGCAGAACGTTCTCAGAACATATGTTTGTTAGCTGTGAAGCTGCAGGTTTTAGGCAGTGTAGTCCACACACGTTACTTGTCTTTGGCTTTTATCATCAGATGTGAACAACAGTCCGATCCAGTTCCGCGCAGAACCTCCGTCTGTCTGCGTTTGGTGTCTCGTGAGCGCGGCGTCTGTGCAGCTTCGAGCGTTTGCTCCGGCTGCGGGCGACTCCGACTGAAACTGAGATGAAGCATGAAAATTTGAGAGTCAATATGCCCCGTTCTATCTGTGGAGCAGCGCTTGAGCGGCCGGCCGCGCTCTGACCCCGATACGGCCGGCCTGAGGGGAGACGGATCCACTTCCTGTTGTTCCTCGTTCAAACGAGATGCTAATTAATTACCATTGGCATCTTTAGCAATGTGTGTCAGCTTGAATCTGAGATTTCAATCTGTTTTGGGTTCAAACTCAACGTTCTGTGAACTCTTTACGCCACACGTGATTGACATAATCACACTTTTGATCCACGGCTCACAAACTTACCTACTTCATTTCTTTTCTGTTCAGTAAGTCATTACTGTTCCACAGAGCCTTTCAAACTGTGAAATGAATCTGCTTGTTTCATAATTTATGGAGGCATTTCTAGTGTAGATCAAACTCAGACACTTCAGCTTTATTTACTAGAACTTCATTATTTACACAAACACTCTAAACATGTATTTGTAATTATTTGTGTAATGTACTAACAATTTTGGAGTGAAAACTGTTTCAAAGTAAATCCTACACCTTTATTTTGAGGGATTGACAGTTCAACCACAAAATGATGTCACTTCCTGTAGGATGATGTCATTAAGAAATTGGTTTTCGTTGCTTAAATAGTGAACAAACGTGTAACAGGATGGAAACTGATGTTGAAGACACAGAAAAAAGCAATACATTGATTATAGATAATTATACATCCAAGAAAACATGTTTAGTTTGATTAGAGAAATAATCTCTGGAATATTTCTGGATAAATATTTCGTTGTAGAAGTTGTTGCAGCACCCAGAGACAAAACATGAACATCAACACAAACCAAAGTAGAATAAATTATTTAAAAATCATCCCGTGTTCTCTGTGGTATTATGATAAAATAAAGCGGCAACATTTTACAGTAAGGTCTCATTTGTTAAGATTAGTTTATGGATTAGCTAACATGAACTAATAATAATTAATCTATTAACAATATATATGTATATTGAGCAAACGAGCACTGTCATTTACTGGTGTTTTTAATGAGGTTTACACCGCTTTATCTGAAGGATGTCGTCATTAAGCACAAATAATAAAGAGCGAGGTCATCAAATCTCTCCGCCCCCTCTCTCTGTCACTGTTGAAAACATAGCCTCGTTACGTTAATTAGCGAGGTAATTACTTGAGAGTGGGCGGGGCAAAAATGTGCTCCGCTCTTTCACCCTGTTTACAGGCGGGATCATATCTTACACTCATAATTGTTTTTATTTATGCGTCTTGTTTTCTTAATCGTGTCATTCAGTGACGTCACGCTTGTTAGACGAATTCACTGATGATTAAACACCGATGGAATCGAACATTTGTGCAGTTTGTGCTGATTTTGAGTGATTTAACACTTTGATGCATTAGTTATTACATCACAAAAGACTCACAAAACTCATTTTCATGATGTATTTTGAAAGTTTGTTCATTGCATCTGAAGATTTCATCAATTTCTCCAGTGATTTTAAATTGAAGTCATGAATAAATGATATATAAAGAGGACAGAATTATGACAGTGGTTTGGCAGCAACTTCACAGTCAGAAACTGTGGTTGAAAAATGGTCGCTGAAAGAATGATCAAACTAGCCAAAGACATTCTGAACAGATCTAGTGTTGTGTTCATAGAAACCTTCAGTCACACAAATTCATTTACACAAGTTCATTTAATCCTACAAATGCCATGAAATAGAGTTTGTTGTCTTGCATCAAAATGAAAGTAACGCGTTCAGCACCAGGGGTTCGACCTTTTCACTGTGACATCGTCCGAAGGTCAGTGTCATCGTCTGTCACAAGAGCCAAAATATCATTAATTAGAGCCAAAATACTCCTCCTGAATGAGTTTCCAGATCAGTGTGACATTGCAAATATTCATTTCAGCCGCTAAAGCAGAACATGACAGGTTTGCATTAAAGCGTGAGGTCGTCTGCTGCTCGTCACCTGGATCTAACGAGAGGAAGTCATACAAATATATACCAGACTGAATCCAAAGCAATGCATCACACAGAATATTCAGTTTAACTGCAGTTGGAGAGGGAAAATAAAGTATAAAATAAAATAAAGTGAGTGTTTTTGAGTGGGAATCTATAGTATCTATAATACACTTTTGTTTTTGTTTGAGCTCACAGAAGCTCAACTTCACATACTGAGATTTTAATGCACTTTAAAATTATTAAGTACATTATAATGCATTAAATCTTTTCATAAATGATTATAACCAAACTCAAAATGCATTATAATATTTGCAGATTCCTCGTTACATCTGAAACTGGTTGTTTGTCATGTGTTTTAATGCATTACGCATTCTAAAAGTGTTACAATGAATATTATAATGTATGTGGTATTATTCATTAGATGATACAATAAGGTGCATTACAAGGCATAATTAGTAATGCATTAAAAATGCTTTTAACAATGCATTATATATGTTGCATCACAGGTGCTTCAGCTGGATAATTTCCAGCCTCCTGAAAACCGTGTTCAGAGCTCCTAAAGGTGAGATCCTTGTCTGTTTTGTGCTCTTAAAGTATTTGGTTTCCAAAGACGAGCATCTGCACGCCACAATCACAGTCTGAGAGCGAAACAACAGGCCTTTGAAAGGTTTCTCACTGATGTTTGACTGTGTGTCTCCAGTGTTTATGAGGAGTCTGAGCGGCGACGTGACGGCCGGTCCGGTTTAAACAATGCTTGTGTGTGACGTGTGTAACGGAGCGTGTATGAGTGATGGAGGCAGACGCAGAACAGACGCCGGAGCAGGTTGCTGCCTCTAAGGTGAGCGCAGACACAATAACAACACCGAAGTGAGTTTTCCTCTGGCTGCCGCCGCTGCCAACGACTCACAGACACAATGATCATCATTTTAAAACTGTGAAATTTAATTTCTTATCTGTAACTATTCAAAGTTTAAGCCGGTCCCATTTTAATTAGTATTCTTGGCAAGAAACAAACTGACTTGGGTGAATTTTTCCTGACAAATTACTGCAGCTCTGGCAGCTGGCGTGAGGAATATGAAAATGAACTGCATTTTTACACTTTCTGAAGACAAAGTGAGCGGCAGTACCCATGCGAAACTCACTGCCACCTGCGTAAGGGTGGTGGGTGGTTGCCAGGGTGTTGCTATGTGGTTGCTAAGGTTTTTAGATCATTACTGTGTGTTACCTGTGGTGTTGTTAGGTGGTTTCTGAGACATTCTCTGTGTTTTTGCATGTCAGTTGTTACATTGTTGCTTACCCTAAAGAGCTTTTTTTACCTGCACTCTAAAAAATGCTGGGTTAAAAACAACCCAAGTTGGGTTAAATATGGACAAACCCAGCGATTTGGGTTGTTTTGACCAGCAGTTGGGTTAAATGTTTGACCAACTATTGTTTAAAAATGACTATATGTCTGGCTTAAAATGAACCCAAAATTAAAAATCAGACAAATAATTACTAGAGGCAACAATAATAATCAAAAGGTGAACATTTATTAATAAGCAGTTGAATGAACGTTTATTATTTATTTATTATTTATTAAACATATTAATAAATGTTAATTTCCAACCTATTTTAGGTTCATTTTAAGTGAGCAATATTGTCATTTTTAAACAATAGTTGAGTTGTCAAATATTTAATCAAATGGCTGGGTTAAAACTGTGTCAAAACAACCCAATCGCTGTTGTTTTTAACCCAGCATTTTTTAGAGTGTGATTTAACCCGTAAACATTATTCTTGTTGATATAAATGAATGTATTTAGGTTGATTCAGTGATGCTACATAATAAATATATATATATATATATATATATATATATATATATTTTTTTTTTTTTTTTTTTTGAATAAAACCAGTTTATTTAGATATTACACTCTAAACAATGCTGGGTTAAAAACAACCGAAGTTGGGTTGAAAATGGACAAACCCAGCAATTGGGTTGTTTTAACCCAGTGGTTGGGTTAAATGTTTGCCCACCGTGCTAAAAATGGCTATATGTCTGGCTTAAAATGAACCCAAAATATGTTGGAAATTAAAAATCAGACACATAATTACTAGAGGAAACAATAATAATCAAAAGGTGAACATTTATTAATAAGCAATTTAATAAATGTTTATTGTTTAATTATTATTCATTAAACTTATTAATAAATGTTAATTTCCAACATACTTTGGGTTCATTTTAATCAAGCAATACAGTCACTTTTAAACAATAGTTAAGTTGTCAAACTTTAACCCAACCGCTGGGTTTGTCCATTTTTAACCCAGCATTTTTTAGAGTGTGATTTAACCCGTAAACATTATTTTTGTTGGTATAAATTAATGTATTTAGATTTATTCAGTGATGCTAAATAATATTTTTTGATTTGAATAAAACCAGTTAATTTAGATGTTACCATTTTTAACTTGCTTTTCATTGTAACACTGGTTGACATAACAAAAACTATTAATAAAAGTTGTGTTTTTGCACTTCCGGACTTGCTAAATGCATCACATGATGTTTAACAGTACAATATACAGGGGTGTATCGATCTGTACAGAATATCTTCAGTACTGGTTTTTCGGTTTGAGCGCATGTGTTTTAACCCCTGCACACTCTTATATCGATAAACTTTGATGTTGCAAACGACAGCAAGCGAGTCTCAGTTAAACTTCAGATGTATGCCGTCATCGTTGTGAGCGTCTCGTGTGCCGCTCCGTCACCTGAGTGTGTGCGTCTCTCATGCAATCATTTCACCCTCCTTATTATAATCTCCACTTAACACAAATGAGACGTGTGAGGATATTCACGGCCTGGACTCTATGAATAGCGATGCGAGCGAGTCCCGACAGGCCCGGCGCTGAACCTGATGCAGATCGGATCACTGTGACACACGTCACCTCCACCTGCCCTCGGACAGAATCCACGCCAGCGACCGGAGCCATTCTCAGCCCTGTTCTGCTCCCCTCCGGAAGCATCCCGTCTCTCAGAATAATCCGGTCGTCTTGTTTCTGCACTAATCAGAAGTTCTGGCAGGTGTCGGTTTCTCCTGCGGTTCTCGCGCTTCTTCTACATGCCGAAACAGGAGCCTCCGGAGGGGGAAACGCGCATGAAGTCGCAGGTCTGAAATGACTGTTTGAGAGTAATTCCAGTCGGAACGCCGTACGGAAATGAATGTGTGCGAGCGGGACTACACCTAATCACTTCAGCCGAGCACTTCAGGCGTGCGAGAGCTCGCGGCCAAATAATGACAAATCTCTTCGCCCCTAATGGAAGAGACGTTTGCTCTTTGCTGGAAGTGCCGTGCACCTTGGAGTGTGGTGGAACATATGGGAGAACACTTCTCCTGATCGACACGGCGCAGGTATTTTCATCAGCGCTGCATAAAGCGGCTCAAATAAGCTGCAGATTGCAGAAACGGGCCTGTGAATGGTAAAGCCTCATCACCGTCCACTTCTGCTGTGTCCTTAACATTTCTGGAAAATGTTCGGCTTGTAATTCGGCGCTCAGTTGCCAAAGCTCTGAGGAGACACCCTTCATGAAGTTTATTTCCAATCCAAAAACAGCAAGACTGCGTTTGGACGGCCTCGACTTGTTATCTGTAATTTAGCCAATGTGTTGGAACAATTAACACTGTTTGAATTGTGAGGCGGAGAAGGACAGATTAATGATTTGATTATGAAGGGAAAAAAATCAAAGGGAAAGAGGTTCGGAGGAAGTCGGTAAACACGTTCACACAAAGGCCGCTCTATCACGGAAGATTTTAAAGCGTAATGAAGCGGGAAACCTTTAAACCCTCTCCTGAGATTCATTAGACAGCCTCAAATCTGCATTTTTAATTATTTAATTCATCACATGTTTGTAGAAATTGCAAATTTGCAAGGCCGTTATTTATTTGATTAGATTCGCGGGGACGTGATATGAAAAATGGAGACATGAAAGGACATCAGTGTGTTTTTTCTCTGTGACATGAAAGGTAGAGGTACTTTAATGAAAGTCATTTGCTCTGTGCGAGAGCGCCGTGAAGTGCGGCAGTGAAAGCGCCCTCCAAGTTTGATGTGCGTCTCTTTGGAGAGCGCCATTGCGGACCCCCATTTTGTATAACAAACAAGCCTCCTTCAAAGAAATAATTAAGGGATCCGGGCCCAAAATGGCGCGTCCGTGACGCCTCTGAAGAATAAGGGAGAAACTTTGGGCTTTGTTGTCTAATCGTGATCACAAAACCTGTTTTAAGAGTCTGTCATCTCTCATTTTAAGGCACTTTGTGGAGCGCGGAGGCTCACGAGGTCACAGGCAATTAAAACGGCGCGATGACGTCGAGTGCGGCGAGAGCCGGAGCGGGCGGGACGTTCACACGGCCTGCGTTCAACACGCTTCCATGATTTAAAGCAAAACGTGTTCCTGTAACACTCTTACAGTGAAGGTGATCTGAGAAAGGGTTAAAAAGCAGAAAAAATCTGTCTAAATTATCCCTATCGAGGCACATTTTTAGGTGGATTATCTTGAAGTTTTGGGTTTGCATCATGACAAAGTGCCTTTCTGATGTTTCGCACACATTATTTCATTTACATTTGGCACATGCTGTAATTCAAACATTGAATTTAAATGATATATTTTATCAGTTCATGCTTGTATGTGTGTGTGTGAGTATGTGTATGTGAGTGTGTGTGTTCACAAGTGTGTGTGTTTGTGCAGACACTTGTTGATATCATCACATCAGATGAAGCTTCAGAGAAAACAGACAGGAGAAGATCTGGTCAAACCCACCAGCGCTGGAGAACACTTACGCTCGGTGCGTGAGAGAGTCGGTCCTCACAGAGTCTGCGCAGTTCAAGCCTCCTCCAAGAGCTGCAATCAGACGGCGGGATGAAAAGGCTGATTTTCTGCGAATTAGCATGATAAGCGGGAACACAAAATCAATCCCCGTCCTTGTGAGGCCGCGGCTGATTGCTTTGAACTGTCAAAAAATGGCAGAATCAAATGGAAAGTGCTGGAGGTTACAGGACTGATTTGCTGAAGAGGAGATGGCTAGAGCTATTGACACAGCTCTTGAGACAATAATTGGGTTATCAGAGAGGAACAGTTCAAGGACCACAGGGGCCAGGACGCATTTGCATTCGATTTCCACCCATCCGCGCGCTCGCAACGTTTAAAACGCCGCGTTCATAGACTGCCGGATTAACGGCGTCATTATCGATGCAAAGTTTGACGCCAAAACTTTCACCATTTTCTTTAGTTCCCTCATTTATTTATTTATTTGTTTGTTTGTTGGCTCTCTAATATATTCGCTTATTTATTTTTCTGCTTAACATATTTATTTATTCATTTTCACAATTAAAGAAGCCAGACTTTGTAATGAATGCAGATGACTGTGAGTGCAAAACCACCCAGACAAATGCAGATCTCACCATTTTTTGAGCTGCTTTTTTTTTTTTTTTTTTACCATTTAAGGTAGTTCTTGAAAAAACAAACATGTTATTTTATTTTTTCTGAAATATCTCTAAAATATTATTTACAGTGACATTTTCAATTGTGTTGCAATCAGTCATGTGACACATACCAAACAATATAATATGATGTCAGTCCTGGTATGAGGTTTTAACTGAAGTGTCAATGGAATTTGAAAGCTTTCATTATTTATGATGATTTAATTCTATTCCTCGATCACACAAATTGTCAAGTAAATAAAGAGCACAAGTCATATGGACCGCTGTACTTTTATGAAATGTTTATTTTTTGATTACACTTGGATCTTGGCAGTAAAAATAAAGTATGGAAACGAGCATGAAAATCCTGCTAAGCACAGGAAAATAAAGTGCATTTTTATTTGGAAAGACATGAGGGAAAATAAATGATGGCAGAATTTTTATTTTGGGGTGAACTATCCCATTAATTTAGCTTAACAATTCATTCCCAGCTGACAGGGAACGTTCTGTCAAGGTTCTCTCAAAGTTATGAACAAACGTTCTTCCAGTAACATTATTAGAACGTTCAATCAGAGTTATCTGGTCTTTAATAATGATCTCTAAACGTTAGCACAAAAACATGATTTATACATCGTTCATGGAACGTTTTTCTTCTGAAATGTTTTAGTTGGATGTTCATCTAACGTTTTTTAAATCTTACTTGATTCAGAACATTCAGAGAACATTCAAAAGTAACGTTCCCATAATGTTTGAAGAATAATACACTCTAAAAAATGCTGGGTTGTTTCAACCCAAAATTGGATCAAATACACTCTAAAATATCTTGAGTTATTTTTTCTACTTTGGTCGGTTTTGTGTTACCCAGATCCTGGGTCAGACATAATAACCCAGGGGTTGAGTTATTTATCATGGGCTTTTTGCGCCCTCTTCAGCAGAGAGCAGTGCAGCTCCGTCAATTTGGTGCATGTGTTCGATAAAATAAAGGTTTTTAGAAAAATAAATAAAGAGGCGCGATGTGAGTCACCTAAACGAGTGTCGCATCGGTCTTTTCGCGTGATGAAACACCTGATGCCTTGCATAAAATGTTATGATTTTATTCAAAAAGATACAGAATATAAACACTTAGGATGTTAAATATGTTCTCAGAATTGTACACTGATTATTTATGGACAGGTTATGGAGTCAGTCACAGCATTTTTCGGCTACGAGTGAAACGCAGGCGGCGGTCTGAAGTTATCAGTTCCTCCGCCGAACACGAGTCATCTCCGGCACGAGATCCAGCGCCGTTACGGTGGAAACAGACAACAGAGACTGGTATTAACGTAAAAATTCATGTATGAAGTAAAAGAAAAAAATAAGCTAGCATTATAGTAAAAATGAATCTGAATAAAATAAAATGAAAATGAATAAAAAGCATTATAGTAACAAATTCATTCATTGAAAACAGCCCAAATCGGGTTGCTTTTAACCCAGTGTTTTTTAGAGTGTATGGACAAACCCAACTGGTGTGTTAAAATTGAACCCAACGGTTGGGTTTGTCCATGTTTTATCCAAATTTGTGTTGAAACAACCCAGCATGTTTTAGAGTGTACAATGGAATGTTTTCTTAACGTTCACATAACCAAGAAAAGGGTTTATAGACTGGACATTTTGAACATTCAGAAGTAACGTTTTCATAAACGTTCTTAGAACACATTTTTGTCAGCCGGATGTTTTCCTCCCGATCCGTCACTACATGATCAATAACTGCTCAGAAGATCCGGTCCTGCTCCATCTCACCTGTTACATTTGGACTGCGACGACTGTAAGCTTCATGTTGTTCTTTGTCTTTGCATGTTTTTAGCTCTGTTGAGAAATTAAGAGAGAGGCTCATCAGTCCAAATGTTAGTTCTCACAAAAGAAACTTGATGCCAATTTACACCGATACTCCCTCAGCCCAAACTCACACACAAACACTGGTACAAGCCCTTACTTCAGCACACAAAAGTGCTAACAATAGATGAATTAAAGGTTACCGACAGTATATGATGAATGTCACAGCAAAACAAATTAGAGGCTCAGGCGTCCTAATGAAGCCTTTTGCAGCCTGTGAGCGGACAGTCAATAATTAGTGGTGTTACACTCGCCGCTTTCTGCTTACCACTCGCTTGGTCATTTTTCACTCTTTTAATTGCACAGGTTACGTTTCCTGTAATGATATGGCAGCTCTCGAGTTTTATTTTTTTCGATTGACAGAAGGTGAATAATCTCAATCTGAACGTTGGCTCTCGCCTTCGTTAGAGAGACGGAAAGTTTTGCGCTAATTAGACTCCGAGATCATTGGAGAGACTCACAACAGAGACGCTGTTTTAAGTTGACTTTGGAGTGTGACTCTCTCTTGGTTTATTCGTCTTTCTGTTACTTTTGTGTTTTATGTTTGCTTGAATTTATGCATGTGGGATTTTACTTTGATGCTTGGAAAAAGAAACCCTCCCAACCGCGCGTGACGTGCTACCAGGACCTGACAGAAAGAGAAATATTCACACAAATAAGACATCAAAGATGGATCGAGAATTAAAATATGCGCTTCAAAATTATTCCGATTGCTCTGGGATAGAGGAGAGGAAAATATTCCCTAGAAGTGTCCAACTGGAAGACATCAAAAATCATCCCACCGATTGCTACAAACAGACACGAGCTCAGATCACTCCGAGGGAAACGAGAGAGAGCTGTGGAAAGGTGTAGGGATTCCCTCACGTATGACAACAAAAATCACAGATGAGATCGCTTTAATATCCTGATTGTTTCTCCTAGATCTCCTGCTGTCTGCTCGAGAGTTTCAGGAGAGGAGGGTTGGAAAAATACCTCCCACATCAAGTCCAGACCAATACGGATACCACTGTTCACTTTATACACTTCTTCTACTTCTGTTTTTGTGATATCTGAAGATAGAACGAGTAGTAACATTGAAACGTTGACATTTTAAAGCCATCATTATTAACGTGCCACATTATTTTTAAGACTCTACAGGCACAAACAATCATGCACCGGTCAGTTTTGAGGTCTATTTTGCTTCTGTAACGTCTTCATTAGAAAACATCCAAAACACACATTTAAGTGATGTTTTATTGCATTTTATCTATTTGATTTCAGTCTCAATCCATCTCTTTAAAGGTGGTGAGTTTGAGTCTGAAATCACTTCAGCAGCTTCACACACACCAAACTTTACAGTTTCATTCATATCTATATTCTGAAGGGTTGTTCAGATATCATTCGTCTGATTTTTACAACATTTTATTCCTAAAAACATGTTTGTTTGTTTTCTGTCTGTTGACAGTATTTTCTGATTTATGGAGTGATAAAAAGGGAATCCAAAATCCCCTCTGGAAAAACCTTTAATATGTCAACAAAATCAAACTAGAATTATGAACCTGACTTTATTCAGTGTTCAGATTTCTGTTCTGGAAATGTGTGCAAATTAGAACATATTTAATTAGATAATGACTCATTTGCATATTTAAACAACATTTCAGAAAACTTTCAATACAAAGCAATTGTCTTAGTAATCAACTGGGAAGTATTAGTTAACATTTTTACACTTTTCACCTGTAGTGTTCATGATAGAAATTAATTTTCAGTAAATATCTAAATAATATTAAGCATTGATGGTATGATATGGTATTATATTATGATGAAATTAATATTCTGTTCTATGATATTTCTATATCTATATCGTAACTTGTGTAGTCAAGAATACCTAAACCAAGACCAAGTCAAGACCAAGACCAAGACTTTGAGGGTTGAGACCAAGACTAGAACAAGACCAGTGTGTGTTGAGACCAAGACCAAGACTTTGAGGGTTGAGACCAAGACTAGAACAAGACCAGTGTGTGTTGAGACCAAGACCAAGACATTGAGGGTTGAGACCAAGACTAGAACAAGACCAGTGTGTGTTGAGACCAAGACCAAGACATTGAGGGTTGAGACCAAGACTAGAACAAGACCAGTGTGTGTTGAGACCAAGACCAAGACTTTGAGGGTTGAGACCAAGACTAGAACAAGACCAGTGTGTGTTGAGACCAAGACCAAGACTTTGAGGGTTGAGACCAAGACTAGAACAAGACCAGTGTGTGTTGAGACCAAGACCAAGACTTTGAGGGTTGAGACCAAGACTAGAACAAGACCAGTGTGTGTTGAGACCAAGACCAAGACTTTGAGGGTTGAGACCAAGACCAGAACAAGACCAGTGTGTGTTGAGACCAAGATTTTGAGGGGTTGAAACCAAGACCAAGACATTGAGGGTTGAGACCAAGACTAGAACAAGACCAGTGTGTGTTGAGACCAAGACCAAGACTTTGAAGGTTGAGGCCAAGACCAAGACATTGAGGGGTTGAGACCAAGACCAGATCAAGACCAGTGTGTTTTGAGACTTTGAGGGTTGGGACCAAGACCAGGTTAAGACCAGTGTGTGTTGAGACCAAGACCAGACCAGCACTCCTAAATTCATCTCAAAGTTCATGATTTACAGACTAAGAAATTGTATATTTAATCCATAAATATGATTAGAATAATAAGACACTATATAGAGCTGTTACCAATCAAATGAAATCACTAACAAGTAACAACAAAACTCATCTTTGCACTGCAGAAGTTACAACTGCATAAATAATGTTGAGATTAATGTTTTAAAAATAAAAGTGTATTTACTGAACTTTTGATTAAAACCAATATCACGTTTGCAATCTGATACTGAGACCTTCAAAAATGGTCTCAAAACCAAGACCGGTCTTGAGTACCACAACACTAATGCACTGCAGTCAAGCTCAGAATAAGCACATGAGCGTCACACGAAGAGCGTTTGGAGGGTTTCTGTGGTTTTAAACTTATTAAAATAGGTTTTTAACTTCATCAGAAAGCTGTAGGAAGACGGAGAGAGCGCTGAGAAAACAGAAACTCTGTATAATGCTCTTGTTAAGCACCGCAGAAAGGCGACATTGAAAGCACGGCCCATCTCGGCTAATTAGCACTTTGAAAGATAAAAGCAGTTTATTAAATCAATCAGAATGCTGTCTGTTTGTGAGTCCCAGCAGATAAGGCAATTTGCATATTAGCTTAGCGATGGTAACCTACATAGACCGGCCCACAGAAATCACGGCCAGCGATGTAAATATTATTGAGTCTACTGTACCACGCGTGAAACTTTCATAGCCGGGACTCTCTGGTGGGTTTTTAATTCATGAAATAATAAACAGGTAAATAAATAAGTAAGCAGATAAATGAATAAACAAATATGAATAAAGTAGGATGAATTGCTGAAGTCTTATAGAAATATTTCCGGTCTCCTAATTGAATGTTAGATATTCTTGCCATTAAATCGAGTTCTGAATTAATATGTGCAAATAATAAACAAATCTAGTGGATAATAAGAAGTCTCCCCTGCATAAACGCTGCCAAAACCAGTATATTAATGTTGCATTCATCTTGATTTTGAGCTCATAATGCACATAAAGAGAGAAATAACAAACATCTCTTCATCAGAATTCACAATATCACCCACAGGCAAAAACGTCTCCAATGTTTGTATGAAATAATGTGCCTTTAGAACGATTCTGTGCTGAACATGGGAATCTAAAACATAAAGAGCTTTAATATTGATCAGGGTCATTTGTTAGTTTCACGAAAGTTTTTATTTCACAGATTTGTCTCCTGTGCCCTCAAGACATAAAATCGTGACACACTGGAATTATAAAATCCATGTCGTCGTGATCGGACACAAATGGGCTGAGTTTTATCTCTGTTTTCCTTCATTTACTCTCAGAAGATACTCTCTATTTTCTAATAAAAGCAAAGCTGGCCATCTGTATTATCTCCTGAGTGTCTGCGGTGTGAAGTTTTGATCTATGCATTTAAGAATAGATTCAATTACACATTTCACTCGTATAGAAGAAGAAGCTGAAGGCGCTCAGAGTCAGTGATGAGCTAAATGTATATTCATTATTGTGTCTTATATATATTGCAGTCTGTTGACAACAGTTCATCATGAATTATGAAGCTGCTGCTCCATTACTATATTAGTCTCCCAATAACTCAGACAGATCACTATTAATAAAAACACTGATGGTAAACATATGGATTCTTTATGTTAATGCACTCACTAATGTTGAGATCCTTTGAATGGCAGTGAAATATTAATGTTGGCATTGTATAGAAATAATGAGACCTGCACTCAGATATGCTGATTTCTGCACATGCTCAGTCAGCAGAGACTCTGTAAATGTTTCCTGACATCATCACTTGTGCGATGTGAAGATACGCAGAAGGTTTATTGTTTTGTTGGAGCTGGAGGGAAGAATGTGTTATTATAATTAACTAAAACGGTCACGCTTTACAATAAGACTAACATTATTTAACATGAACTAACATTGAAAAAATACTTCACAGCATTGATTAATTTACAAATACAATCGTATTTAATGGACCTGAGCTGACATGAACTAACAATGAAGAGCTGTGTTTTCATTAACTAACGCTAACAAAGATTAATAAATACTGTAAGGAATGTATTGAATAAAGCACTATATAAATAAAGGTTCAAACATGGCGTTAAAAACACGTCACACTCAGAAGAATAAATGAGATTTCAGAGCTACAAATAATTTTAGTGAATTATTATATTTCAGTCCTCACACACAGGGTTGTGGACTATATTTTGACTTCAGAAGAGATGGAATATAGCGCAATACTCATATGAACTAGTGCTGTGTCTGTTTTCACTTTCATTGTATGGAAGAGAGCAGCTGAACATCTCAGAAGAAGAAAGAAAGTCATACATACTCTGGAGTGACATGAGCGTGAGTAAATAATGAATTTTCATTTTTGGCTGATCTATCTATTCAAAGTATAATAATATCAGTAAGGGTTTAATGATGATGGTTGTGAATGATGCTTCTGCTCAAACACTTTCCAAAGGCCCGGAGCGATCCAAAGACGTAATGATTTTCATACACTAAACATTTAGATTCACAAAAGCACTGCAAGCTGAACAGCGACCTTCCTGACACCATTATACATGTTTCCTGAGAAAATCTGCTCATATTTACCGTGACGAAGTTAACGCTTCCTTTTTACAGATAAACCTGAGGTCTAATGACCTTCTCCAAACGCTCATCTGATACATCTCAGCTCTTCTCTCTCGGCTGTCCTGAGGCCGTAGCGTTTAACTGGCTCCGTTACAAGTGAACTCCAAGACTTTTGCTCTGTTTCACGAGCAAAGCTTGAAGATGTTTCTAATTATCCCGTAAAATTACCGTGAAGCATTGATCTTTATTGTGCTGTGAGGAGATTTGTGTCCTCCTGGAAAAAAGTTCATGGAAAAACTCTACATTGTGGTTCAATAAAATTATGCGGCAAAAATCATCACAGGGCTCTGATGAAAAAACCCTTCAGGGTCTCGTTTTAAACATGACTGTCACCGAATCAAAGAGCTGCACGCAGCGCACCGCAGTGTCCGGAGATACCAGATCCCTTCTAAGGCAGCATCCCAACTCCAGTGGAACCTAATAGGTGACTCTACATAGGCAACACCTGTGTGCACTACACAAATAGCACACTTAATGTGACGCACACAGGATGGTGACTCATTGATGATTTCAAGACAGTTCAACATGAGCGTGTTGCTCAGCTAACGATGTAACTCTCTGATAAACAAAAATATACAAATATTGCATAAAATAGTCAATTTTTTAAGACTGAACTATTTTCAGTGCTTTTCAATTCTGCTGTGCATTCTGGGACTGTCTTCTCTGTAATAGACATTTTAGTCATGACAACTCTCTGAGTAGTTTTAGCATGTTATTAAGTATGGCAATGTTAAAATGTTAATGTATTTGGACTTAGTGGACTAGATCTGTTACACTGCTGCTTCTGTCAATTATTGCTGCTACTGCTGCTGTCAGTTATTGCTTCTGCTGTTGATTATTGCTGCTGCTGCTGTGTTTATTGTTGCTTCTGTTGATTGCTGTTGCTGCTGCTGTTGTTGATTATTTCTGCTACTGCTGTTGATTATTGCTGCTGCTTATTGTTTATGCTGCTGCTGCTGATTATTGCTGCTGCTGTCGATTATTGCTGCTACCTGCTGCTGTCAATTATTGCTGTTGCTGCTTCTGCTGTTGCTGATTATTGCTGCTGCTGTCGATTATTGCTGCTACCGCTGCTGTCAGTTATTGCTGCTGCTGTCGATTATTGATGCTGTTGATTATTGCTGCTGTTGCTGCTGTTGCTGATTATTGCTGCTGCTGTCGATTATTGCTGTTGTTGTTATTGCTGCTGCTGCTGCTGTCGATTATTGCTGCTACCGCTGCTGTCAATTATTGGTGTTGTTGTTGATTATTACTGCTGCTGCTTCTGTTGTTGATTATTGCTGTTGCTGCTGCTGTTGCTGATTATTGCTGCTGCTGTCGATTTTTGCTGTTGTTGTTGTTGATTATTGCTGCTGCTGCTGCTGCAGAGCAAGTATGGATTTCTACTGCCAGCAGATACACAGACATGCTGCTGTGAGCATGTAAGATATGCTGCTGCTGCTGCTGCATAAATAGACATACATAAATCCTGTAGCAGATCTAGGCAGGTGGAGCTGGTGAACGGTTTCAGAGGAACTCTGACAGTGAGCTGCAGGACTAGCTTACAGCTAACACTGAACCAGACTGTTTGAATGTTGAGCAAGCAATCTCATTGCCAGCAGGATCAGCAGAGCCAATCGGCTTGATGTGATTGCTTGCAGATTGTATGTAAAGGACTGATCAGCCTGCGCCCTCTAGAGTTTCATGACTGAACTACATAGTTATATGTGTGTGTGTGTGTGTGTGTATATATATATATCCAAAGTTACATACAAACATATGTGCGATGTTACGATGCTAGTTCTCCTATGATGCCTTTACACGCTGTTTAGTTGGGCATCTCTCTGGTTTTGGAGCAGAGCTACTGACGGCTCTCCATATGGCAGGAGTTAAAGGCAGAAAGATCTGGGGTAAATAATAACGGTTGCGGTTGCTCCTCAACTCGGTCTGAAACAGAAAGCGCATGGCAGACTGCCACAAAACTACCATGTCTTGTCCATCCTGATGCCCTCTCAAAGATGGTTCTTTATTATAGAAAATTCTGCATGTTTCAAGATATTGAGACCAAATTGGTCCTCATTAAACGCGGATGTGCCCGGCGCGCTCTTAACTAATACCTCTAGTGCGTCCAATCAAACACTTAATAGGTGGGTGACATCACCTCTCTCGCGCATACACACGGAGAGAAGCTGTTCTGAAACACGCGGGACAGGCCCGGTCACACGCTGTAATGACCCTGCGTTTCGTTATCTTTAATTGCTAATAGGCCGGCCTTAAATATCAACTCAACTTTTCACGCTTGGAAACACCCCATGTGTCTTTCTCTCTCAAACACTCTTTCTCCAGTTTCATGTGTTTTTCCTGAACTCACGACACACACCGAAGAGAGGCCAATTAAAGCGCACAGAGATTACATACACACTCACAAAAAGCTAACAGGCCGTTCCATTCCTCTGCTAGAGTGCAAATAAAAATCAACCCAAGAAACTTGGCACCATTGCATCATAAAAATACAAACTTATATTTAAAAAAAGCCATCCAGCCTGCTGCCTGTGATTTCTCACACATGTCCAACAGCATGTCTTGAAAAACAGACCTTATTCCAGAATACTGCCCAGAAAGACAAGAAACTTTCCCGCAAGCTGCGGTCACAGAACGTCTGATTTCCGGAATGTCCCCAGAACCAGGGTTATTATCATTGACTAAAAATAAAACCATAAAAAACATTGTTTAAAAACATTCACTTTTTAATATTAAAATAATAAAAGGTTCAAATGATTTTATTTCAGCTAGCTGCCAAGCCAACATTTTTGTTTATTTGAAGCTGACGTACTAGAATAACTAAAACTAAAACTTAATAAAAACTTTATAGACGTATTAAAAAATCCAAGGCACAAAAAAACAACAAAATGACTAAAACATTAACTACACTTAATATGAAAGCAGAAAATAAAATCCAATTCAAAATATTTAAAATAAAAACTATAATAGTATATAAATGATACTAAAAAAACAATGCACAAAATTTTTGTATTCAGTTAGACAGGGAAGTTTTTTAATGGAAATAGAATGTTCTTGGTTTGCAGAACGTTCTGTGTTTGCTTGACTCTCAACTTTGTGCTTTTTGAAGACAAACTTTTCTTTAAAATATGTGCTCTAATTCATGGTAAATGAAGTTTGAGCTCATGTTGACTGGAAATCTATACATTATCCATCTGCTCATTTATTGATGAGTAACAATGTTGTGTATAAAGAGGGTTGCCAGGTCTGCGTAACAAAACTAACCTAACGGCCAATCAAAAATAGCCCAAAACTTTCCCAATGCGAATTTCTTTGAGCACCAAATTTGTACTTTAGTTAGGGGGTTGCAACTTTTAACCTGTAAAATCAACCCATGGCAACAATTTAAAAATATCCCAATTCCACGGACTTGGCAACCCTGTGTATAAAACACATTTGTCTTGACCTGCTGTCTCAGGTGTGCTGCTGTATCTCCACAGGTCTGCTGTCTAACATGTGTTAGAGCTCAGGTAAGCATTGTGTTTTTAACAGGGCCGTGATAAAGGGCTCAAACTCTCTGTGTACTGTGGTTTTCAGAGAATGAACACGCGTGACACAAAATCAATTCACTGAGAGTTTATGGTCTCGCCCTGAAAACCTGTGCAACTGCTGATGCGTCAGTCTCTGTTGATCTGATCCTGACGGAAACACGTCCACCAGCTGCATGCATGGGAGCAGAATCAAAGTGACTGTTTAGCTGTTCAGTTCAGACTGTAAAAACATCAATATTCAGTATTAAACCAGCTGCAAAATAAATAAATAAAAGCTAACAGGGAACATTCTCAACGTTCTGTCAAGGTTCTCTTAATGGTATGAACAAGTTTCTCCCAGTAACAATAATAGACCATTCATTCAGTGTTCTCTGGTCTTTAATAATGTTCTCAAAACACAGAAATATTATTTATACATCGTTCATGGAATGTTTTATTTCTGAAGCATTTTATTAGGATGTTCATCTAACATTTTTTAAATGTTACTACTTTCTAAATGTTCTACTTTCAGGACATTCAGAGAACATTCAAAAGTAACATTGCCCATATGTTTGAAGAATGATAAAATGGAATGTTTCCTTAACGTTCACAAAACCAAGAAAAAAACGTTTTTTAAAACATTTAATAAACTGGACATTTTGAGCATTCAAAAATAATGTTTTTAGAACATATTTTTGTTAGTTGGGATTCAGTATTTTTTAAAAATGTAAAAATGTCATCTCATCGAAGACTGAAGCGCATCGGCAGGTGCAGGTGTCAGGAGGAAGTTGTGTCCTGCTGACCTTTAACCTCTGACCCTCTGAGCAATGAAAAGGTCAAAATAAAGATTATTCCCTTTGCACAAACAATCTGACTCTCAGAAATGCAAATATGACCCATTTGAAAGTGATTTTACTCATAACCGAAAGTGAAAAATAAGATTAATTCAGATGTATATTTGTGCCTGGTCTAATGATGACGCGTCCCTGCGGTGGGACACACTTTGTTCTTTTATTAATGATGTGTGCCGTTCAACGCTCTCAAACATCCTTCCTCAAAAAATGATGACGACTGATCAAATTAACCAAGAAAAAAGATGCTTTTTACGGACTTCTCACACATACATTGTGAATCATCATTAGCATTGAATATGCAAATATCCTCAGCATGCATGTTAATAAATAAGTGCATGTGTGCAGTGTGTCTTCAGTCTCTTTAGCATCAGCAGTGACGCGTTTCCAGTGAACGAGGTCACTGGCCATTAGTGAGAGAATCGATTCAGAGAGCAGAAACTGACATGAATGATGGTGTTTCAATGATTCACGGGTGACTGATATTAATGGCGGGAGGATGAATTTATGAGGGTTTGAATAGAGACGTTCAGAGACAGTAAAACTGCAGGAAATCTAAATAACACACGTGTGAGGAAAACAGTCTTTACATCTATATATGATCATAATTCACTATTTAATGAAAATGAAATGGAGATAATATGCAATTAGGCCTCCACCTTTAATTTAATAATCATAAATGTTTGTTGATCATCAAATCATCATGTTAGAATGATTTCTGAAGGATCATGTGACACTGAAGACTGGAGTAATGATGCTGAAAATTCAGCTTTGATCACAGGAATAAATTACACTTTACTATATATTCACATAGAAAACAGCTGATTTACACTGGAATAATATTTCACTGTTTTACTGTATTTTTTTGATCAAATAAATGCAGCCTTGGTGAGCAGAAGAGAAAAACAAAAGTTGCAGTGTCATATTCAATGTATAGTTTGTGACATTTGTTCTTGTCATAATTGCACTTGTTTTATGTCATATTGTAATGTTTTATGTAGCCATTTAGGCCTGATCTCTCGCTCCCTTTTTAAAAAAACTAAAAAGAGAAAGAATCATCTCTCCCGTCAGCTCTACCTGAGATCCTGCGGCAGGATTTTTCTAAAGCAGACGCTCATTTCTCCTGTGGCTCGTTCTGCAAATAAACGCAGACAGATCGTTTCATAGCCGCTGGTCACATTTGCATTCAAAGCATCAAGTAAAGATGCCAGCGTGACCTGAAAAAATATCACCTACAGGTAATAATGTTATTAATGCAGAAAGACTGACAAAACAATCCCGATCGCAGGAGCGATTTTAATTAGAGCAGAGGTGTTCACGGCGGTGGAGTGAAATCATAGTTTGCTGAACTTTTGAGCAATTACACACGGGTCATATCTGGACAATATGGCTTCCATCTGCCGTCATCTGCTGGGCGGCCGGTCGTGGCTCACGGCCACATTATCAAAGCTTCAGGCAGGTCACATGTTGAGTCTTTCAGCCATATTTAGGTCAGGCCTTTCTCTCTGGACATGAGCGTGTTTAATGCACAAAGACACACAAATGTGAGTAAATCTACACCTGCAGGACGCGTTTCTCTCCCGGGCCTCGAGGGGATGGAGGCTGAACGCTGTTTCACATGCCGCTGGTTAAAAGAGCCTCATTGTCTGTTTCCCGACATGATGAGATCGGATCACAGATCTATACGGAATAAATCATTTACACCTCTGCTGCTGGTGATAATGACTGTATTACTGCAGCATTAGGATATTAACGGCACTATCACACGCAGACATGAACAGACAGAAGCATGTCACTCCCAAATAGAGGCCTCAAATTGTCCCGCTTTTATGTCTGAAGTGTCAAAATTTCCCATGAATGTGATGACAATCGAATGAGCTGAGAATCACAGGCTGATAAACCAATGACTGCAGATCACTGACTGCTGTTAAACAGCCGTTATGAGTTCATGTGGAATATGAACCTGCAAAATTCTGACGAAAGTTCAGATTTTAAACGTCCTTTCTTCACAAAGTGCATGTTTGTTTTATGTTTTCAGCAGGTCAGTACTATTTTACCATGTTTAACGACCAATTACGCATTTTCACCTATCAAATTCAGATCACGCTAAATTAAATCACAATTTATTCTATTTTTTTTATCAAAATAATTACTTTATTTTGTCTATACCTGTGTAACAGAGGGATGTTTGAGTGACATTGAATTTCAGTGGACATTATACTGTTCCATGTTTTATTTATGCTGTATTCAATTTGTTTATTGAATCATTTTCCTCATGAGTGTGTTTGTCATGGAGCTGGTATGTGTGTGTGTGTGTGGCAGACAGGTGTGTGAAATGGACTGTAAATGGTGTGTGTGTGTGTTGTGCTCGCAGGTGTGCGGGTGGTGTGTGTGCAGGCTCTCAGCGGCCGTGTCTAATTGATTGGCTGTAGTGATTTTGAAAATGACCCCAGTCAGTGTGAGTGTGTGTGTGTTTGTGGGAAAGGTGTGCGCTGTGGAAATGTGCATTATAGCTGTGAAATTACACATTTGGTGTGTCTGTCCCAAGAGCTGGACACTACAGAAACATGATTTTCTGGCCTTGGCCCATGAACTCCAGTAGAGGAAATATTAAATAGCTTACAGAAATAGATAGTGTGTGTGAATGCAAACCTGTCTCAGGTTTTGATATGCTCGTGGCTACATCACAATGAGAAAAGTCCATAAGGGATTAAATAATGTCATCAGTTTCTTTTAAAATAGGCCACATATGAATTAAGTTTACAGTTAATTATAATTATATGTTTTTGTGATAACTCCACTGCTTAAGAAACCCTCTCTAAATCCAGCACTTTTAGAAAACTACAGACCAGTATCTCCTCTTCCATCCATTGCTAAGACACTTGAGAGAGTTGTGTTCAACCAAGTCTCTTCCTTTCTTACACAGAACAACCTCCTGGACAACAACCATTCAAAAGCAACCACTCAACTGAGACTGCCCTGCTTTCGGTTGTTGAAGCTCTGAGACTCTAAGGCAAGAGCAGCTTCCAAATCATCCGGTCTCATCTTGCTGGATCTGTCTTCTGCGTTTGACACCATTAATCACCAGAACCTCCTGTCAACCCTCATGACAAAGGGCATCTCAGGAACCACACACCGATGGTTCAAGTCTCACCTCTCAGGTAGGTCCTTCAGGGTATCTTGGAGGGGTGAGGTGTCTAAGTCGCACAGTCTAGCTACTGGGGTGCCTCAGGGCTCGGTGCTTGGACCACTTCTCTTCTCCATCTACATGTCATTACTAGGATCTGTCATTCAGGAACATGGTTTTTGATGATGAGACGGTAGCTGCTCGCATCTCAGCCTGCCTGACAGACATTTCTTGCTGGATGAAGGACCACCACCTCCAACTCAACCTTGCGAAGACAGAACTGCTTGTGGTCTCGGCCAACCCAACACTTCATCACAACTCCATTCAGCTAGATTTGTCATCTATAACTTCATCCAGGACAGCCAGGAATCTTGGAGTATTGATTGATGATCAGTTAAACTGCACAAGACCACATTGCTAGGTCTTGCAGATTTGCCTTATACAACATTAGTAAGATCAGGCCCTTCCTATCGGGCACGTTACACAACTCCTTGTCCAAGCTCTTGTTCTATCCAGACTGGACTATTGTAATGCTCTCTTCCAGCATGCACTGTCAAACCTCTGCATTTGATCCAGAATGCTGCAGTAAGAGTTTTTAATGAGCCAAAGAGAGCACACGTCACACCTCTCTTCATAAACTTGCACTGGTTGCCAATTGCAGCCTTTACCTGGACTGTTCCCTGCTGGTGGAATGACCTGCCTAACTGAGTCTTAGCCTTTTTTCAAGAAACGGTAGGTGCTAGGTGGTTTCTTACTCACTCGAGTCAACCTTAATAATGTTTAATTAGTATGTATTTAGTATGCCATCATAAAGCAATGCAAATGTGTGCTTGACATATAAGTTGATTCGGGTTTGTCCGTTTGGCTCAAAGTTTCCAGTGTTTTCAGGTTGTCAGCCCCTCTGAACACTGAAATATCAATGCACGCATATGATTAAAAAGTACAAGGTGTCAAAAAAGTTCAGCTCGCCTTTTTTCCCTGGGCCTGTTTGAAGTCTCTGTCTCATAGAGTATTCCGATCGGCAGGTTTGTTTAGGGATTACGCTCCTGTCTTTGATCTGAGTTAATTAGACAGATCCCCTCTCGCATTAGCACCTATAGCTCATTAACTCGAGTTAGTTACGTGCGGTAATCTCTGTCCGCAGGTCAGGGGAGGGTGTTGAGTTTTTATTATCCGAGACAGGTGAGATCTGCCATCAAAGAAGCCAAGAAGATCAATAACTGCTCACGGATGAAGGGTTTCTGCATAAAGATCCAAACAGATTCTTCTCCTAGTTTTATTCTGAGATTTACTTCATGTGTTTATAAGGGAATAATCACACTCTCTTTACACATTTACAATGACATTCAGAATTTATGTTGATCTGATTGCTGAAATGAAGTGGACGCTATCCAGGGGCCCATTATGTTTACTACACCAATCAATCATAATTTATTTTTCATAATAACACTTTAGAGTCTAATATGATAGTCCTCTTTTCTTCTTCTGTTCCCAATGCTCTTGAAAAATCAATCCAACTAATCCTACAAAAGTGAGAAGTCAGTATTATCGCCTCACGTAAGCCGCTGTGTATAAAACTCTGTCTCAGCAGAAGAACGTTTCTCAACGTCTTTAATTAAAAACTGATGATTAGTGACGCTCCTTCAAGGGTTTATGGTGGACGATAGCGGTAAGGGGCGAGTGGATGCTGAAAAGACCTCAAACACAAACTTTCAAAGCTGATCCAATAGAAGATGCTCGTTTGCTGCATTAAATCTCTGTTCTGCTGCCGTACAAACACTGTGTTCAAGCTTACAGTGAATTTACATGCAAAATAAAGTTTGTTCAGTAAAACTTTACAATAATGTCTCACTTGTTAACATTCGATATTAACTTGAACTAACAATGAACAACACATTTTTACAATTGTTAATGTTAATAAAAATACAGTAAGGTAACACTTATTTTACAGTGTCCTTGTTACATATATTACATGTACTTACTATAGTAATAATTATGAATAATTGCATGCAACTAACCCTAAACCAAACCCTAACCCTATAGTAAAAACATGTTGTTAGTTATCATTACTCAGTACTTAAATGTAGAGTTACAAATATAATTTTAAAATAAAGTGTAAACAAATACATATTGTTCATTGTTTGTTCATTTTAGTTCACAGTGCATTAATGCTAACGAATACACCTATTGGTTTAAAAAAAATATTAGTAAATATTGAAATGAAGATTATTAAATGCTGTAGAAGTATTGTTATTTTAGTTCATGTTAACTAATGTAGTGAACTAATGTTAACCAATGAGACATTATTGTAAAGTGCTACAGTTTGTTCAATGAACTTGATTAAATTAAGAAAAACTTTTCCATGTAATTAGTTCAGGTCTGTGCAATCACATGTGAATGAATGTTTTGTTGAACAAACTTAATAGATTTAAGTTCCCATGTTATGACAGGAAACTCTTCTAAATCACATAACTAAACATTAAACACTTTAAAATTAACCCCTTAATGTTCAAGGATCATCGATGGCCACAAATTATTGTTGTTCAACATTCACTGCACATTAAAACATCACACAAACACTTTCTCTATACTAAAAAACATAAAATTACTTTCATTTCAACATTTACTCTCCTAAAGCAGTCCCATGGGAACTACAGATACACTGACTGGTTAGTTATGTCAACAAAAATGATTCATGTAGTCCCAACACAAAATTTGACAAATTTAAGTGGGCTGAACATACTGAAATTAAGTTGTGAAAAAAAAGTAAAAAAAATTGTGTTGCTTCAGCTCATTTTAGCAAAGTAATTCAATCAAGCTGCAAATATAATTTTTTTTTTTCTGTTATTCCGATCCGAAATTTCCATCAGCAACAGTATTAATGCACATATAAACGATGGTCCATTTCGTGATTTTGAACACAAGATCACAGTCACTTAAGGCGGGTATTGATGGTTGAATAACTGCAGGAAAAACAAGACCAATCACAGTTCAGTATGCAAATGGATGGGAATTCAGTTACATAATCACTGTTTGTTACTTTTGGAGTGCTGAACATTCTGTCAAAGTGAGATCCTCAAAGTTTAATGTTACATTTACAAGAAAAAGTTTACAAATGACAAAAAAACAGATGTTTTAGGTGTTTTCTCAGTGATCTTCTGGTGTGTCAATGTGGCTTCAATAGGGTTTTTCACCTGTTTTCTCGTCCTGCAGGTGCATGTCTGGAGAACCAACCCTGATGTTCTTGATCCGTCCCTTTCAACGGCCCGTCGGTTCAGTGCTTCGCTGCGGAACCGAGAGACAATAAAACAGCAGAAAATGAGAAAAGTGAGTTCACACACGCACACAAATATGAACGAAGGAACAAAGTCACTTCGAGTTTCGCCTGCCACACGTTTGCCGGTGATTATATGACCCTTTTAGCGAGTAATTTTCCCTGGATTAGAAAAACAATCAATCCAATCACACCAAGGGAGAACTGGAGAGCTGGTTTGGGCGGAAATCTCTTAAGAAGTTATGGTGTGTTGAGAGAGGCTGAATTCTGCGGCGCTGGATATATTTCCACCCACAGTAATTCATTTATGGCTTCAGAGCAAAAAGAACAGAGTCTTTGTGGTCTTTAAAACGCTTATCCTCTCTGTCTGTAGAGAGGCAATGAGAACACTGTTCAAAACGCTACAAAGAGAGCGAGAGCAGGACAAAAACAGTGATAAAGTTTAGCAAATGAAGTCGCTGACCTGCGCTTGAGATTAATGTGAAACAAGGTGCCCCAACTTCTGAGGACGCGGCGTTTCTGCCGAGGCAGCGGGAGTCGACGGCGCTCTTCATGTGTTTGACATTGAAAGTTTGGTGAGTGGGGGGGACGAGGAAAATTCTGTCATTTGTCATTTGTATGCAAATTCCGCTGTTACACAAATTAACCTCTGAACCCCGTGTCACTCCTCATCTGGTGAAATCACGGGCTGCTCTCTCCGGGTCAGAGACCGTCTCATCCTTTATTGTGGCTGATGGAAGTCAAACGCTGCTCTGAGTACAAAAACCCAGAATAAAACGTGTTATTGGGTAAACAGCTCGTCTCTTCAGGAGGATGGAAATGAAACTCAGACGTCTTGAACTTGCGTCTGAACTCTCAGGACAAGGAGAAAATCCTGTTTCTGCTTTAGCAGATCGAATGTGTTGAGAGACGCCACAAACACACACAGACATGTGACAGTTCAAGATCATGTGATCAGAATAAGAGTTTCGTTGCTTAAAGTTGATTTGACCTTCTTAAAGATTGCATTTTTAAAATATACAAAATATAAATACTCAAAAACATATGCTGCCGTTCAAAGGTTTGGGGTCAGTAAGATTTTTGATGTTTTTGTCTTTTCTGCTCACCAAACATGCATTTATTTTTATTTAAAATACTGTAAAAATTGTGAAATATTATTCCAGTGTAAATCAGCTGTTTTCTATGTGAATATATAGTAAAGTGTAATTTATTCCTGTGATCAAAGCTGAATTTTCAGCATCATTACTCCAGTCTTCAGTGTCACATGATCCTTCTGAAATCATTCTGATAATAACATTTCTTATTATTATCAATGTTGAAAACAGTCATATTTTTGTGGAAAGCGTCATACATTTTATGTTTCAGGATTCTTTGATGAATAGAAACAGCATTTATTTGAAATAACATTATAAATGTCTTTACTGTCACTTTTGATCAATTTAATGCATCTTTCCTGAATAAAATGTCTCATGATCTTTGTTCCTCATAGACGTTATGACACGTGCACTATCGAGTCGACGGGGTTTGTGATTATACGGCAGATCTTGTTGTGGGTTCTCCCGTCCGCAGCGTTTGCTCGAGACCCACCAGCTCGATGACAAACCGTCTGTGTGAAATGGGTTTAGACAAACAAACAAAACAGTCCTGCGGTGGCCGGCAGCGTCACGGCTCCACGTTTCCTTCAAAGGTTTCCCTCAGGACACTGTGCGCGCGGATATAATCCCAGCCGCTTTGAAGAGAACCCTCCACATGTCTTGGGGCTCCTCTGGTGGAAGTGGCATCTGAGAGCTCTGGGTTACTGGAGGAGAAACAAGCTTCTGCGTTTGAGGTGAAGTGGCTCGCACCTGCCAGACACACGCGCTTCCGTTTATCCCAAACGCAGCTCTTTTTGCATTTTAATCTCTCAATTATGACTGTAGGTGATCACATTTGAATAGACGTTCGTAACCCCTGGCACTTGAATAAATTAGCATGAAGAAAGAAGGTGTTTTATGCCCGTCTCGTCGCGACGGCGGTAAAGAAGAGGCTCTCAGTTCACAAGAGCTCCTCTACAAAGACAGCCGGCAAAAAACAAACCACATATTTACTCCTTACACCAACTTTTCCGGCCTTGCTCCGAGTGTCAATAGCGGGGCGATGCTAATGAGATCCTCGACGTGCCATCCACCCCCCAAACCTCCCCCAGTCAAGGGTCACATTTTAATCACTGGCTCTCGAGTGGAGGAGCTCCAGCAGAGAGAGAGACAGAGAGAGAGGGACACTCATCTTGAGCCCAGATCTTGAGAGCTCCAGAAATCAGTTTTTTCACTCGTGTGTGTGCTTCAAGTTGTTGAGGCAATTGGAAATGTGATTGGACATGGTGAAAAAACCCCCACCGCCGCAGAGCGAGAGCAAGAGAGAGAGAGAGAGAGAGAGAGCGAGAGAGAGCGAGGGCTGCCATATGTCAGCGTCTCCCCCTCCGTGAGCTCAGATCTGAACAGCTCAGGTACGTCCAGAGCCGCGGCCCGTCACCTCGTAGATCACACATGGCCCGTGCCACGCTTTCATTCAGCTTCATGTGTTTAAAACAGAGGAGGAATCACAGCCGGTTTCGGGTCTTGCTGAACAAAACGTATGCCAGGACATTGTTTCAGTTATTATCCTGAATCCCACATTATTATTGTGACAGCTATTATATCTATTAATAATAGAGCATGAAACATCATTTTAAACAAATGTTTGTTACTAATAAATAAAATAAATGTGAAATATACGTTAATAATTTTTTTAAACACATCAAATGTTTATATGTTAAAAATTAAATAAAATAATATGTATCATGAAACGTTGTTTTAAACATATCAAAGTTTATTATGTTAAAAATAAACAAAATAATTTATTATTTTAATAAAATATGAAAACTTCCTTTAAGCACATCAAATGTTTATTATATTTTAATAATAAATAAAATAAATGTTTATAATAATAATGTAGGTGTTTTAAACACATCAAATGTTAATTATATGTTTATAATATAGTCTGAAAAGTCATTTTAAACTTTTCAATGTTTATTATGTTTTAATAATAAATAAAAGAGATTATTATTTGTTAATAATAGTTATTTAAAACATATCAAATAGTAATTTACCAAAAGTGTAGTACGTTGCACACAACCCAGTATGATCCCCACATTACAAAATATAACATAACTTTCCCTTTAAATTGTGACACACAGGAAGTGACATCATTTGGAGTCTTTCAAATAATCGAATAATCTCATTCCTTTTTTTTTTTTTTTTCATCAAGATTACTACAGTTAAACAATGATCATTTTAACAACAAATCAGTTTATAAATAACTACTGTATAAACAGCATTTAGTTCATACTGATTGACAGCTTCATTTTTGGTAAATCTGCAACCTTGTTGCCCATTCTGCTGTATTTTTATACATTATATATTATTTATGTCCCAAATTTACATGGTTGCAAATGACACAAATAATCACACACACACACACTGCTGATGTCATCGTGATCATGTGACTGTCAGTAAACCAGCGGTCAGTGTGGGGATGGACGCAGGGTGTGTGTCACTGACAGACCCGTGAGCACCTACACACACACTGTTGTTTGCGTAAATAAAGATTTTTGAGAATAAATTTCAGAAAATGGATGTAATAAAGCACAAGGCCCTTTATTGAGCAACCGATCAGACGCCGCTCAGAGGAAAACTGCACTAATTTCGTGCTAATACTTTTAATTTAATGTTCACATTTGCTGCAATTGCCATAATATTGCAATATAATACATGGTGGGAAATTCCAACATTAGAAACTAAATTGAAATTTGGATGTGAATGTTGGAATGAGTGTGTGAGAGGAACCTTATTACGTGTAATTTGTTATGCACTGCGGCGAGAGAGAGAGAGAGAGTGAGTGTGAAGCAGCTGTCAGCAGTCACACACACCCTCAGGCGGCCCTCAGGGTTACACACACACACACACTCTTGTCTGTGAGTCTCACCTGCTCACCTGAACACACACACACACAGGTCTTTAAACTCTCTGTGTTCACACAAACACCTCTGAGTCTCAGAACAAACACCTGACACACTGACAGCAGATCACACACACACACACACACACACACACACACACACACACACACACACACACACACACACACACACACACTCAGGCGTAAAGTCCATGAAATAAACAATAATATAATATTAACTGCTGATTTTAATAATGTGTCTGTAAATTATGAAATTAACATTAACTAAGATTAGTAAATAGTTTTCATGTAAACTAATGTTGTTAACTAATGGACTTTTATTGTGAAGTGTTAACAATTTTTCATTAATGTCAAGTCAAATGTATTTGTATAAAGAGCTTTTTTACAACACACTGTTTCAAAGCGTCTTTACAGAAAATCATGATGTTTACGTTTATAATATCTCAATATCTTCATGCCTTATTGTCGCATTCAGCAGGTTAGAGCTGTGCAATAATATAGTTATTACATTCATATACAGTAGTTGTAACTATATTAACTGTTACATTTTGTAATCAAGCAATGCATGAATCAAGAAATGTGCATCAGTTTCATACGCTGCAGGTTCTGAATATGGAAAGTGAATTTCAGCAGTTGTGTGTGTCCGACTGCGTTTAAGGACACTGGAGCGGCTCAATGGAGCTTCTCTAAGCAGATTTCACACGTGTGTGTGTGTGTGTGTGTGTGTGTGTGTGTGTGTGTGTTCACTGTGGGAAACAGATGGAAAAGTCTCAACAGGGAATGCCGAAATTCCGGTCAGGAGAAGGTGATATCGGAGCCTGACTGCCAGCATGTCCGGAACACCTCACGGGAAACACACACGTGCTTGAGACGAGCGTGATTTTCTGGCACTTCAGCATTACTGTCAGTGTGTTTGTGAGTTCAAGCTGTTTGAGAATAACCTGGAGTTTGAGATGTACGGACAGATCGCTCTGAATCCGAGCGCTTCTGAGATGTCAGGAACATGTTAGGAATGCCTCTGTCAGTGACTGACACCTGTGTTTCATGTGTGATTGATTCAGATCAGATGTTCAGGTGCTGTTAGATTTATATTTATTCATTCAGACACTTTTGATGAAAGATGAAACACAAGCGATTGATCAAAGCTGAATTTTCAGCATCATTACTCCAGTCTTCAGTGTCACATGATCCTTCAGAAATCATTCTGATATGATGATTTCATCAAATGATCAGAGCTGCTCCACGACTGGAGACTCACCTGAGTATTTCATTCCCTTCATGGACTGACAATAAACTTTGAATCATGTGCGTCTGTTTTTATTTTAAAAGAAAGTCCACTACATCTCCTGATCCATTAAAGAGCGACCACTGTGCGATGAACAGGTCTGTGGTGTGAAGCGTGCGGAAACGCTGTGGTTCGTGGCAGATGGACGTGATTCCTCTGAACATTTATAAACTCTCTGTCTCCAGCGAGTCTGGTCAGGTAAATCTGGGCACATTCTGGAACATTCTGGACGGAGCTCCGGCTGCAAGTTTGTGACTTCAGTCCATCTGTGATGTGACAGACGGAAAACAAGACATGAAAATGTAAAAGCGGGAGAGAGAGATGGAACAGGTTTGTACTGATTCAGATCCGGCAGCATAAAACACATTTCCATGAGGAACACTAACACTAGATGTTCATTCTGCTCTTCCACATGAAACACCAGCTTAACTTTATTACAGTGAAATATTCCTTTATGGTTTGCTCATGGTTTAATCTAGCAGAAAAACTCGATGCTGAAATTCTTTGAATAAAGCTTGATTTGTCTTTAATCATAACATGCTGCCACAAGTATGAAATATATGTCCAAATATAAGCTTTTAAAAATAGCTAAGTAAATAAATATAATCATAAATTTGAGGAAGCTATTCCTCCTGATTGACTCTCAGACCGCAGATGATTCTGCAGCTAAACAAAGGAAATACCTGTGGACAGATCTGGTTTTCATTTGACCGCTTTCATTCACTTTGAAGTTCTTTTCCTCACAGTGTTTCAGTTTGTCCAGAGACTGAAGAGAATCTTACACACACACTGAAAATAATATTAATAATAAAAGGAAACTGAACTTTTTGTAAAAGTACATATACAATGAACATAAAAAATAAAATAAAAATCACTGTCTAGAAAGTGAAAAGTGTTGAATGCAACACAATTATGACCTAAAATACATCTAAAAGCTCTAATGAAATCTTTTGTAACATTATAAATCTCTTTACTGTCAATAGTTATGTTTTCATCCACCTATTTTTATGCACATTTTGGTATATTGTCTAAAATAACGCTGGATGGAAACTCCAAGATGCACATAAATTCTAATAATGTGCATAAAAAAATGTATTTGTTCAATTGAGGCAGATAAATGTTTTATCCAATAAGAAGACATGCACAAACTATGATGGAAACACGTTTACCGAATAAATCCCGCAAAACCTCACGTGACTTTGCTTCAGCAGAGGCTGTGATTGGATAACTGGACTAACCAGTGGACCAATCACATCGCAGCATCTCAAATGTTGGTTTGGTGGTTCTGAAACGCCTGAGTCAAAGTCTGTCATCAGAATGATTTGGTTTAATTCCTCATCCGAACGCAAGATCACATGACAGCGTTTATTGTGTTTCGTCTGACGCTCTGAGACCAACTCATTTATGATGGAGGAGAAAAGAGCCCGATTGAAACAACTTACATTTTTATTTGTATATTTTGCACCAATTTCCTAGGAAGTGACGATTTTGTTCTCTTAAACACACGGGATGAAACGCTGCTTTATTCACAAACGTAAAATTCTTTGAATGGAAACAGCTACTTTTGATCATTTTTATGCGTCCTTGATGAACACAAGTGTTAATTACCGTAGTGAATTTGATTAATACATATTTGTTTAAACATATTTTATTAACTAAATCACATAAAAAAAGAATAATTTCAGTGACCTCCAATATTCAAAGCGAGAGACAAGTGAACATCCCGGATGAAAACTCGAGTCGACGTCGCTCTTCTCCTCAAAGATTCTCGCCACATTCGCTGGAACGCCTGCTTTATTAATGAGAGACTGACGAAGTTGGTGGTCCCTAAACAAGACTCAAACTCATCTGGACTCGTTTATGTTCTTGTCACCTTTAATGAAAATCACACGACACTGACTGGAGTTCAAGGACGGCCGTAAACATTGTTTCACACTCTCATTACAGGACGCCAGCGAGGTGAAGGTTTCGAGAGAGGCGCTTGTGTTCGTTCTCTGGATTCATGGTGCTGCCCTCAAAAGCAAAACATTGTTATTTATAGCAGTTAATTGGAAAGCCTTTAAAGAGACTGTAATTCAATGCAGTCATTATTTCAGCATGATTATGTGAAGTTTGCATGTTTGGATACTAGTTTTGTGAGTGTGAGTGAGTGAGCAGGTTCTGAACAGACAGATCAAAGTTTTACTAGAAATCTTCTGATATGTTCATATGAAGCTCAGATCACTCTTTTAATCTGTCCATCCACACAGATGGGTTGATAAGATACATAATTGATTATTAGATAATGATCTTTCAGGCGATTCTCATTTAAAAATCATTCGAACCGGATCCACATAACACACTTATTCTGTTTGTTAGGCCGGGAAGAGAGTAAGACGAGAACTCTCTGATAATCACGACGCAGAGTTAAACTATTCCAATACTGCATCTGTTTTACACAGTTTTTCCTCTTTACAACTGTTTCAGCAACACTTGTGTTTTCATTAACTCAAACAAAGATTAAGTGTTAGAGTTAGTTAAAGGGGTGGTTGATTATGTTTTGACTTTTTTAACTTTAGTTAGTGTGTAATGTTGCTGTTTGAGCATAAACAACATCTGCAAAGTTACGATGCTCAAAGTTCAATGCAAAGAGAAATATTTTCTTTTACAGAAATCACTTTTTAAAAGGTTGGTAGGAACTACAACGAGCTTCTTCCTGGGTTGGTGACATCACTAACCCTAAAATTTACATAAACCCCGCCCCCGAGAACACACAACAAAGGGGGCGGGGCCATGTTGGGCTGCTTTAGAGAAGAGGAAGAGTTGTTGTAGTAGAGTGTTGTTGACATGCCGTCATTTTACGCCGGACTGCTTCACAAACGAGGGTCAATTCAACACAAAAGATTAACATGACGGCACATGCTAGTGGATGAGTTGAATCAACTCCACAGAAACTACATAAATTTATCCACTAACCATTCAAAAACGTCTAAAAGTTGTAACTTCTTCCTGAGTCTCTCCATCAGTGTCGACTCCGGTTTGAACAATGTAAGGCTGAACACCGTTACTGAATTGTAACAAAGCACTGTTGGCCAGAGGAGAACTGGCCCCCCAGCCTGGTTTCTCCCAAGGTTTTTTTCTCCATTTAAACACCTATTTGCCACTTGTCTGCCACCTGATGTCACCTGATGGAGTTTGGGTTCCTTGCCGCTGTCGCCTTTGGCTTGCTTAGTTGGGGACACTTGACATTTGACTTGACATTTGATATTCAACAGTGCTTTGATCTGCCTGCATTGACACTATTCTTTTAAGAGCTGCTGTGCAGCCAAATAATGTACCAGTTATCAATGTAAAGCTGCTTTGACACAATCTACATTGTAAAAAGTGCTATATAAATAAAGGTGACTTGACTTGACTTGACAATCCTCATTTTGGCTGCGTGAGATTCTCCAGCTTTGTTGTTGTTGAGCGACTGAAGCGTGAGCTGTTAAAGCTCCGCCCTCTTCTGGAAAGGGGGCGGGAGCAGCAGCTCATTTGCATTTAAAGGGACACACACAAAAACGGCGTGTTTTTGCTCACACCCAAATAGGGGCAAATTTGACAAGCTATAATAAATGATCTGTGGGGTATTTTGAGCTGAAACTTCACAGACACATTCTGGAGACACCAGAGACTTATATTACATCTTGTGAAAGGAGCATTATAGGTACCCTTTAAGAGTTACAGTAAGATAATTACTGTAACAAATGTATTGCTTATTGTTAGTGTTAGTTAATGCATTAACTAATATAAACAAATGGGACCTTATTGTAAAGTGTTATTTCTCCTGTGTTAAAAGTTGGATTTGACTTGAATACAGGAATAAAGGTGTGGAAACTGTGTATAAATGATGTTAACGATGCAATGAATGAACATTCTATGAACATCTAAACAGAGAAGCAAAACGACTGAAGATAAGAAGAAAAATGTGTCAAAATTAAATGTGTTATTTCTTAAAAACAATTAAAAATATCCGCTAAAGGGGTCAGAAAAATAATAGTGTTTCTTTTGAATTAAGTTTTTTTTTTTTTTGACCCCATTGGCAGACATTTGTTCTTGTTTTTAAGCAAAAACTAATTTAATTTTGACACATTTTTCTTCTTATCTTCAGGCATTTTGCTTCTCCAGTAAATGTATCTTGATTCATGAATGTTTAGATATTTGTGTTGGAAAACAAGACAGAAATACTGAGAACATCATTTTTTTTACAGCGTGACTATTTTATTATATTTAAAAATGGCAATTCTGAGAAATTGCACCTAAACATTTGTGCACGCGTCACATTCTAACTTGTGCCAAGTTTGAACATGATGATTTGAGAGTGAATAAAACTAAATTTAATGACTTCGGAAGAATTATAATATAGTACGTTTACATGTAATGGCAGTAATGGGATTGATGCTCAATCGAACTGAAAAACACCTGATTGAGCTCAATCCGAATTAAATTTTAATCTTTGAAATTTTGAAGTAGTGTAGACCTGAAAAAATCTGATCAATAAGAGAAAAATAAGCATGTAAACACTTAAAGTAAACTATTTTCTCAATCGGATTGTGCAGTGCTTGAATTTATGTTCGTTAAACGTGCGTATGTTTTAAGATCAAAAATTCAAACGAACAGGCAAAATGAATGTCTGTAGTCTCCAGTGCTTCGAGGCTTTTCTGTGGAAATACGTCAGATCCGGCCTGAGTCGCACGGGTCTGGGATTCATATGTGGGCCAAAATGAGAGCAGCTCTAATCTCCCCTACAGCAAGAGTTTCCATGTCTAATCCCGTCCCCTTCAAAACCAGGAATTCACTTTACGCTAATCGCCCAAATATTAGAGATTAAGCGTGTTTAATCTTCCTCACCTGCTCCAGGTTCACAGACGACTCTTTGTTCTCTTTGAAGGTAATAAGAACATCAAGACACGAAGCGCTTTCATTTCTCTGCTCAGACGTTTGAGCAAGACGTCGTTTAAGCTGAAATGGCACCTTGATGAGCGGCTCACGGCTCACGTGAACATGATATTGGGAGGTAGAACACGTTACTGAGGGTTTCCTGTCATGTGTTTAGCTGATTTCTTGTTTCAGGGGATAAGAGTCAACGACAGCAGAGCTCCTCGCGCAGGTCTCGGTGTTTATCTGTGTCGCCGGTCCTGAGAGGTGTGTTGCGTGTTTAGCACGTGTGTAAATGTGGCAGTGTGTGCAGAAAATCTCCAGGTGTGCGGCTCAGATGCATGAGTTTGAATAAAAAATAACATGTGAATATTTAATGAAACAAAAACCTCAAAGCAGAACCTTAGATATTAGTCACTTTAGTAATTAAAAATGTATTTTGCTCCGTGCAGCCTGGTGTTGTACATTATTAAAGCATGATGTTACCTCAGCTCAAAAGCATTTTTAATGTAAAACAGCCTCTCTTGGTGGCGGCGAGCACTTCTCCGGCTCCTCTGGGTTTGTGGCCGGTGAGAATCCAAATGAAAAACACAGAAGTGTAGAAATGAGGAATGGCTCTGGATGAGACGAACGGGCCTGTGAAAAAGTGTGTCACTTATTTGAAGGAGAAAGAGTGAAAGAAATCTAATGAGTAACTAACAGACAGTAGAAACACCCACCCGACACACAGCAGAGAGAGATGAAGCGTTTCCCTGAGATTCTTCTGTGGGTGGACACAGATGTGTTGAGGAACCGAGAGATAACTGGAGGGAATTGTTGTTCTGTTTTAATGTTAGCAGAAACATGGAGTACGCCATTAATTTCTTCTCAACCAGAGGGTCGTGACCCCTAAAATTAGTTTTGGTCGCCATAAAGTCCTGAATCAAAACCAGTCGAGATCTGCTGCTCTAGACGTTACTAGTACGAGCTCCAGAAAATGTGTTGATATTTGAGTCCACAAGTCACATTGATGTATGTCAAACATATCAACAGCTGAAATGTTGTAATGGTGTTTATCTTTACACCATTCAACCGTTGATTTGGATTTCTTCATTTGTTTGAACGACGCAAAATATGAAAGATTTGAAAGCAAAATGTCACATATTGTATACACACATACTATATTTTGTCTTCTCAAACAGAATACAGGCTGTGCCTTGTAAATATTTTTCAGCAGCTATATTTAATAATTCTAGTTTCTCATGAAAAATAATTTTCCAAATGATGTAAGAATGTTACTAACATTTTGGTGTGATGTGTTAAAAAGCCAATGGCTCATACAGGGGGAAAAAATGCACAATTTAAAAAAGGAAATACAGTATGAGTGTGATGCATGCGTTTATCATAGTAATAACCCTTTTAAAACTCCACAGATGGACCCAGAAGAGATCTGAGCAAATGTTATGTGCTGAAAGAGGAAGTGAGAGACCTGCGGTGATATTTCACATCAAAGTTTGATTGCTTGCTGCTTTCAGGACAAGCTCTTTTTACCCTTTTAAACCAAACACACATTACTAATTCCCTGCAAAACATGCATGTCTTTTAGTTCTAATAACCTGTAATCCAGCTGGAGGAATAATTCATAAGTCCTCATGTATTATTGAATAAACTGCAGGAGGGCAGTGAGACTCCGATGGAGAAACGGCGTGTTTCAGGTGAAGCTTAATGGATTGAGAGGTGAAGACCCCGTCACTGTTTAACCAAGATCAGACTTTACACAGACACAAAGACAAAGTTTACACAGTAGGACTTCACACAAAACACAGATTTACACATGATCTCATTAGCATGTATTAAGTCTCTTTCAATCACATGTACATTTGTAGGATATTGCCTGAAATATCTACAGTTCATTGAGTATTTGTTGCATAGGCTGGTTTTCATTGCATGTATAACAAATAAGATGAATGAAATAATCTGTTGGTATTAAACAGATTTACCTCATTTACCTCAAATGTGTTATAGATGCTGTCAGTATGTTGATAGTTTCAGTGTCAAATGTACTAAACATGTATGTGTACCTTTCAGGTACAAATTCTTGCAAATATGAGTAACATCACCCAGAAACTTCTGCTATTATTTTGCATGAATTGCAAAAAGAAAAAAAAAAAAAGAAAAAGAAAAGAAAATTGTAGAAAAAAACATTGCATTCACTTTTTCCTACATTAAATACTTAAATGAGAAGTTTCCACTCCTCCAAAGAGGCATCAAATAAGATTGTCATTCATCTCTAAAGACACATTTACTGAAGTGAAGCAGCTTCCATTTTCAAGAGCCGTATTCATTTCACATGCATTTATACTAAAGATAAGAGACGCACTCAGTGTGTGTGTGTGTGTATGTGTGTGTGTGTGTGTGTGTGTGTGTGAGAGAGAGAGAGAGAAACAGGCAGGAAGAAAGATGAAGAGCACGCAATGGGATTTTATTGCGAGTATCACTGCCGCTCTTTTGTAAGATGAACTTTCATGTTGTTTCTTTTCGGACAATAAATCTCATTTCTTTCAGAATAATCTAATTAACTCTAAATAGTGCTCTAATTGAGCCGGTGTCAAAATGGCAAACAATGATGCCTCTGTTGCAATTAATAAATTGCTGACAGAATCTATGAGCCTTAATATGAAAATCCATTCAAATCCAGCCCATTAATGTGAGTGTTTGAATAGATTTAGCCGATGATTTTGTTTAGTGAAATCACAGTTCATGCAGAGACGGCGCGGATGATTACTGAACTGAGAACAGAAATATAACCGTCATAACAAACACCTTTATTCTGCATCAGAAGAGAGAAAAACATCTCGTTAGATAAAAATAAAAGAGAAAGTTGCCGTGAGAGAGACAGAGGCACATTCAGGAAGGTGATTAACGCGGGACGACTTTAACGCGCGCCGCTAATTAAATGGATATGCTAATGTTGTCATACTTAGCAGATGGAATTAAAATTGCTTATTGTAATGCACACGTTATTGTATTATTAAAACAACATGTTTAGGGTTTATACGGCGTCATACTGTACTGTCAGACGCAGTTCAAATGATGCGTCTTTTTTTCTTTTTTAAACATCTCACTTTTCTCTATTAGGAGGAGAAACATACGCGTATGCATTTGGCGGATGATTTTATACAAAGCGTTTTACAGTGTGTTAAAGGTGTAGGCCACATTTTATCAGTATATGTGATTACTGGGAATCGAACCCACAACCCTGCCGTTGCTAGCGCCATGCTTTGCCAGCTGAGCTACAAGAACAATATTTTCCATTTTTAGTTGTTACTCTGCTTTTTTCTTAGGTATATGTATGTCTGTGAATATGTATTTTGTTACTATTTCATCACTGTAAAGCTTTTATCCTACAAAGGCAGAATGCAGCAACTATGTCAACAGTGAAACTGAGAAAAACATTTTTGATTGAATTTTGATTGATCTGATTCTGATCACATGCTGCATTCACGCCATGTCGTAATTACCATAATTTTGAGATGACAACATGTGATGTTCTACTCAGAGCTGTTCACGTCCAAGGACTGGTGGTACCAGGGCAGTCCTTAGGGCGGTGCAACTGGTGCGACCACACTAGGCCCCACGCTTTAGGGTGCAGACAGGGGGAGCCCCTTGAGTCCCCAGGAAAAGCGATTACGAATGGACTGAGGGGAACCTCCTGAGCCCCCTGGAAAGTGATCACGAACGGACCAAGGAGGAACACCCTGAGCCCCCAGGAAAAGCAATTACGAATGGACCAAAGGGGAACCCCTGAGCCCTCTGGAAAGTGATCACAAAGAGATCGAGGGGGAACCCCCTCAACCCCCAGGAAAGTGATTACGAATAGACCAAAGGGGAACCCCTGAGCCCCCTGGAAAGTGATCCTGAACAGACAGAGGAGGAACCCCCTGAGCCCCAGGAAAGCGATTGCGAACGGACTGGGGGACCGACTAAGGGGGGCCCCGCTTCCTCCAAGTCGCACTGGGCCCCGGCCCATGCTTGGGACGGCCCTGGGTGGTACAGTGATCACGTGGTACAAGTAGGATCTCTCAGAAAATTCCCAGCTTACAAGTTGTAATGACAAGTTGAAATCCCGTAATTACGACATGGCATGCAACGCACCTTCAGCTCTTCAGTTTTCTTTTTTGTTATACCTCAATTTTGACCAAACATGCAATTATACATTTTGTCAAAATGACAAAAAACTACTGACTTTATAGTTTTTGGTTACAAGTATAAAAACAATATATTTGAAGCTTATTGCAAAATTTTTAAATACACACAAATATACAAGTAGTTTGAGAGCGTAGGGAAACTCAATTGCATTTCATGCAATGTGTGGGAGTGAACAGTCCCTGCTGAGCTTCCCTGTTTGGTGAATTTGGTAATTAAGCACAATTTAAATAAATATATAAATTAAATAAAGCTAAATACACACTAACTTGTAGCTTCTTTAGGTGTATCGCTCTATAGCCGCATCAAAGACTAGATTCATTCTGTTCCTATTCAGTACTGAGCATTTGTATAGTACCAAACACTGTAGCAGCAGAAATATTATCTAATAGCATAACACTCAGTCCTCTGTGGTAGAAGAACTTGTAAATTGACTCTGAAAATCCACCATTATTGTAGAATTTGAGAATTCATAATGGCGAAAGCCTCCCCAAACCGGCTCTGAAACCTCACTATTATTATCGATATGGCGCTAAGTGATATTATGCATTGAAAACGAGGAGCCATTACACATGAGAGTGTGCGATCATATCGCTCCTGTTAAGCACACGTGCGTCCTAGCGTGTGCTTTAATGTTCCAGGCGAGCACCTGTCATCCCTCCGCAGGGACATGCTGGCAGGTTACTGATCGTCGCATGAGTGTCATTTAGCTGATGGTCTTTCTAAATGAACTCACTGTCATTCAGCGGCTGCTTTCCTTCATATCAGCGCCGGTTAAATGGATATGAGGGTCCTGATAATTATGAGATGTCTCACATAGCGTCAGCCCAACTTTTATTCGAAGATAATAACAGTCATTTTTATTCTGTCTTGAATTAGCTCAATATACGTCTGCATTAACGGGAGGAGATGTGAAATTTCATCATAATTTACAACCTGGGCTGTAACGCATAATAACGTTACTTTATTGGCATCTCACATTACTTTAGATGTGACGTGTGTCACAGTGACTGAGTGTTTGTGTGAAGCACCTTGAAATTAAACAAAACACAATACAAATCTGTGCAGCAGCTGAATGTGCTACTGCTCTTCTGAAACCTTACCAAAAGATCCATTCTCATCATGGGCCTGTAAATAGAAGCAGCACTGCTGGAGAAAACGCTGCTGTGCCTATGACTTGTAGTTTTGAATGGGTGTGGTATAAGTTGTATATAAATGGGTGTGGCCTGATCAGTATTTAAATTAGTGTGGTTTGAGAAGTGCTTATGTGGGTGTGATCTGGCTAACGATTTAATTGGGTGTAGCTTGATGAGTTTTTGTGCGAGTGTGGTTTGAGGTGTCTTTATGTGGGTGTGGCTTGGGTGGGTGTGGTTTGAGTCATGTTTATTTGGGTGTGGTTTGGATGGGTGTGATCTGGGTAGCATTTTCATTGGGTAGGCATTTTTGTGTGGGTGTGGTTTAAGGTGTGTCTGAGTATGTGTGAGTGGGTTGGTTTGAGAAGTTTTAAGTGGGTGTGGCTTGGGTGGGTGTGATCTTTGTAGTATTTTGATTGGGTGTGGCTTAAGGATTGTTTGTGGCTTGAGGACTGTTTACGTGGGTGGGGCTTGGGGAGTGTTTAACTTTAATGGGTGTGGTCTAGATAATGTTTTGACTGGGTGTGGCTTGAGTATTGTTTATGTAGTTGTGGCTTGGGTGTGTGGTTTGATGTGGGTGGGGCTTGGGGAGTGTTTATGTGGGTTTAGCTCTGATGGGTGTGGCCTGAGCAGTGTTTTGACTGGGTGTGGCTGGTGTTTTTCTGTGGATGTGGTTTGAGGTGAGTCTGAGTATGTTTGATTTGAGTGTGTGTGGTTTGAGAACTATATATGCGGGTGAGGTTTCAGTGGGTGTGGCTGTATGAGTGTTTATGTGTGATCTTGGTTGTGTTTTGATTGGGTGTGGCTTAAGGAGTGTTGATGTGGGTGTGTCTTGGATGGGTGTGATCTGGGTAGTGTTTTGATTTAGTGTGGTTTCAGAGTTTTTTGTGTGTGTTGAGGTGTGTTTGAATATGTATGATTTGAGTTGGTGTGACTTGAGTGTTCTGAATGAACTTGGCAAATTTGGCAAATGACTAGTTGTTCCTCAGAATTATAGCAGGAACCTAAAGCACAACTTCCTGGTGGACTGTTCTAGGTAACCCTTTATTTTGATGATCCACTTAATACATTTTACTAACTATAAATAACTTTGCAACTACATGTCAACATGAACCCTAACACCTAACCCTAAATTAACAGTCTACCACAGTCTACTAATACTCTAAAGAGAGTTAGTTGACATGTAGTTACTTATAGTTAGTAGAATGTCTAAAGAGGACTGTCGAAATAAAGTGTAACCCATGTGCACACTGTCTCTAGTACACATCAAACAGTCTGTGAACAGTGTGTGTTTATGTTTGAGACTCAAGGTGAAGAGAATTCAATCTGAGTTTGGCCCTGTGACCCCGAACACTCTCAGAAGGAATATAACGGAGACAGAGAGCATATAGGAGTGAGAGGAGGGTGTCGAGACCTCCCTAAACCCACCCTGCAGACAAACACAGTCACAAGCCCCATGGAGGAACAACCCAAAATCCCAGTAATTAACCAGAGAGAGAGAGAGAGAGAGATTGTTGAGGAGTGATTCACTGGGGACAGTAATCCAATAGCTTGACTCTGCTGCCGTCTCCCCAACGGCCTTCTCCATTTCCCTCTCTCATTTGCCCCACATGTGTGTGAATGTGTGTTTATGTGTGTGTTCTATCACCTGCTTGCTCTGATCACTGCTGTTTTTGGGGAAATTTTAATTCACTCCCTGCTAATTCCTTTGCCTCCATTTGTCTCTCTCTCTCTCAAGCTGCTAATACCGCTGGACACGTGAGATGGAGAATGGTTAAAATATGATAACGAAAGATAGATAATAAAATAAATACGGACAGAACGCTCCCTGAGGATCTGAACGGTGAAACATATCTCCAATGTCTGCTGATACGAAGTAATTAAGCAAATTACATGAACAAAAGGCTTGAGGGTTTCACTAATGGAGTATCTCTCGACCTCTGGGTAAACACAGGAGCGTTTTAGATAGACTTCATTGCCGAGTCAAGGCCACATCAAATGTACGCTCTCATTCGGTGAGTCGAGATGGACGCCGAGGCCCGGGAGAAATGTCAAACATGCGGCATGTAAATGTCGATACCTCTCAACAGAAGGGTACAAAACAACCTTTATGAGGCCGAGACGCTTGAACACACCATTACACCGCAGCGGCCCATCAGCTCAGCAGAGATAAACACGGCGGGGGAAAAGTGCCGCTAGCACGCCCAGCTAAGCTAATCAGCGCTGCCCACACTGCGAGCGTTCACGGCTGCGTCGCTGGCTTCAGTAAAGACATCAAGACAAAGAGTTTGCAAACGCGTGTGCATGTGTGTGTGGGGGGGGGAGTGCAAATCTTTAACAATTCAATATGGTCCAAACTGATCTTGGATGACAGTGGCGGTTTGTCTGAAGTTCAGGTTAATTAGCTGCTGCTTATTTTTAATGAACTTCATGCAGTTGTTTGCTTGTATAATCAAGGCACAGAAGCAGAACCGCAAGCTAAGGTGCCAAAAATAAGCTGACAGAAGCACCGGGCGCCTTCGCTGCCGCCCCACAAATGGGAAAAGCCAACTGCCTGCTTCATAAAACTCGCTTAGCACACACTCAAACAAAATGAACTGTAAAGTTCGTTAGATGAAAATATTAAAAAAGAATTAAGCTAATGGAGGTAAAATTAAAAGAAATGAGGCAACAAACACATCACACCAAAAATGGTATCACTCTGACAGCTAAGATCTCTAATGACGGAATACATTCGGAAAAATTAAATGGCATTCCGTGCTTAAATTTCTTTGAAAAGTAATGACCCGTGAACGATGCACACTCCAGGCAGTTTGTCGAGAAAGGAGGGGCGGAGAGCGCGGCAGAGACGGTAACAAAGAGAAATGTGTTGCGGTCGGGGCTAGGTGACGGTTCGCAGGAAGTGCTGAGCGCAGAGGAAAACAGAGAGATAGACGAGCTGAGGAGAAAGGGAACTGCGGAACGGTGAGAGTAAGGAACCTGCCAGGAAAGGTGCGGATACTTTCAAGACCACAAATAGGACTATTTTTTTTTTACACATTTATATCTCAAAAAATCGACTACATAAACAGGCCAACATCAGTCTCATCACTCAGTCCTAATGGATTTCCTGATGTTTTAGATCAGTGCTTCTCAACTAGTGGGATGCAAGCAGGGAAAAAAGCTATGCTAAATGCCTTGCAAGGATATAAATATACTCATCAACTTTTAAAAGGGAGGGGGAAACACTTTAGTATCTTTAGTTGTTGATGTCAAAGGTCATCCAGGTAGAATCTAGTCAGATTAGACAGATGCCAACATGGGCAGGTTGTGCCATCATCTTCAAAACTACACACAATTGAAGAAAATATGACCCAGATGACATTAAATACACTCTTAAAAATAAAGGTTCTTTATGGTGGAAAACTGTTATTTAGATCATAAAATGCTCTTCACACCAAGGAAAAAAAAAAATTTTTTTTTAGGAACAAAATAATTCAGTAAGCAGTGGTGCCTGGGATTCAATCATTAAACTAGCTGTGTTTCCATGCAAAGTTGCGAGTTTAACTTATGCGCAAAATTGGAATATTGCATAAAACATTTGCGAATAAAGCAGCGTTTCCATCCCATGTGTTCAAGAGAACCAAATCGTCAGGGAATTAAACCAAATCGTAATAATGACAGACTTTGACTCAGGCGTTTCAGAACCACCAAACCAACATTTGAGATGCTGCGATGCGATTGGTCCGCTGGTTAGTTCAGTTATCCAATCACATCCTCTGCTGAGGCAAAGGGATTTATTTGGTAAATGTGTTTCCATCGTAGTTTACGCACGTCTTCTTATCGGATAAGAGAATTATCCACCTCAGTTGAGCGCATAGTTTTTTTAATGCACATTTTTAGAATTTATCCGCATCTTGGCATTTCCATCCATTTTTTATGCGACATTCCAAAATACATAAAAAAAATAGGTGGATGGAAGCACCGCTTGTCTGTTATACAACAGATTTCGGTCGGCAAACTCTAATGAGACCACTGCACTGGGTTGGTTTGCTCCTCTTTTCTCTGGAAAGTGCTTCATTTTAGCCAGATCAGAGAAAAGAACCAAATCCTGGATACTGTGAGTTTTTGTGCTGACGGCTAATCTGCTCAAGGAGAAATACCAGATGACAATGGAAAAGCACCTTCAGTAATTGGGTCCAACAGGCTTACCGTATTAACCTAAAATGAGCTCTTCCCTTTAAAAGCTGAGAGCCATTATTTCAATCTCCTCTAAGATTCTGCTTTTGAGAGCACTCGCTCCCTCTCGTTCTACATTTGAAACAGACTCGGCGCGTGAGACTCTGCGTACCTGCTCACATGGAAAAGTCCCGCCGAAGACATTGTCATGAAAGCGCGCTTTCCCCGATCCGTCCACTTCAATGAGACCTTCATCACGATCCCTTGAAACGAAACAAATAGAATTCAAGTCTTTTGATTGGACGCGCCATCGCTGCCGTACTATGAGCGGGTTTGACTTCACAGTCCTGAAAATTCTTGAACTCACCATTGATGTTTTCTGACTTCACACAGACACTTGGTCTTAAGAGGATGCACGGCACTCCAACTTTCTTCTAGTAGACATTCAAAAAACATCCAAAGGCGTGGGAGTCTTCATCGCTCGTGACAGGAGCTGTGAGGGAAGACGTGGAGGAAAGGTGGATGGCAGAAGTCATTTAGACCTGCTATCAGGCTGATAATGACTGAAAAACACAATTCAAAGACAGCAGTCTCACAACCGTTTATTATTTACACATGATCCACCGTTATCTGGGATTTTAATGAAAGGATTAAATGGGTCATTCCCACTATGTAGAAGACCTTCATGTCCATCTGTAGTAAATATATTGGAGAAAATGTTAAAAAAGTTGTTGTTGTTTTTTTAGAGAGATGCAGAGTCGGTCTTTGATCACAATATCCCAATGAAGTTATTTTAAATCGTTTCTCTTCTGTTCGTGTTTTCATGTCTCCAGCTGCTGCACTAACCTCTACAATGAAAAACTGACAATTTAACCATGTTATATTATGTTTGTTCCAGCTCTCTCTTCTGGAGTTTTCCTTTATTTTGTATTTTGTGCTCCATTGAGAGGTTTCCTACTCATTTTTCTGGATTTCTGCCATTTAATGAGTTTAAATTCGATGGTTTACAAACTTTAGTGCGTGTCTCTTTTTCTGCCGGCTGTGCACAAGAATAATCATTCAGCCGGGTTATACATCATTTTCTGCAATAGTAATTAATCATTTTAAATATATTTGTCACATTATCTCTCTCCTTTTTGTGGTGTATGGGAGACTGGGGCTAGTTGTCACACAGCTGTAATTAAAGTACACAAAAATAAATAAGAATGTTAACATGATTAAGCCACAATTTCAAACATTATGCATCACAATATAATGAAGTTAGATTTGAGCTGAAACACTGAACTTACATAAATGTTGGGGCAGGTTGTCACACGGGTTTTAAATGTTATAAAGTTAGTTACTTTTTTGTGTGTGTTTCCTAATTGTTCTACTATTCAAATTTTGCTAAAAAAAAAAAGGTCTAAAATTGGCTGTTTAATGCCAGATTCCATCTCAACAACATGCCTACCTTTAGCAAGGTTTGGAGTTATCTTTGTCTTATCTTTGGAGTTATCTATCTTTATCTCTCAATGTTCACGTGTTTTTCACAGTTTCTGTAGCTCAACAGTAATGAATGGCTCTATCAACACTACGGTCATGGGTTCGATTCAGGGAACACATGAACTGATCACATGTATTGTATGTGAGATGCTTTGCCAAATGCATAAATGTAAATGTGAGGACAAAGGTTCGAAATAAACCAGGCCTCAGGGGGAAAATGCCACCAAACGAGACAAAAATGCCCCAAATGGTCTATTTAAAATGCAGGAGCAGAACCAGAATACCCCACTGGAATTTATCATCACGGGCCGTCCTAAAGGTAAATTATTTCCAGTGGGACGAATATCGTTTCTTCATTAAAGAGGTGATTTCTGACACTCTAATGCAGTGCTCTTTCCCTGTCTGTTTCAGGCTGTCTCTCCCTCCTGATGTCCTGACAAACCCTGATCTGTGTTTTTCTGCCCACATTAGAACAGGCACACAGTCTGTAAACACGCGTGTGTTATTTCCCAGACAGTGATGAGTTAATGAGGTGTTTGTGAGCGTGTGTCAGCGAGCAGCACAGGTAGGGGAAGAGACGCACTCGTGAAGGTAATCAGCCGTGATTTCTGCACACACACACACACACACACACACACACACACACAGAGAGAAACAGCTTCCTGTACACACAGGTGTCTCTCAGCTCACTTGCTATTGCTTAATTGAGCAAATCCCTTATTTTAGTCTCTCCTGTAGCTCATTTAAACACACACACACACACACACACACACACACAGAGCACTGGTTATTACAGACGAGTTACAGCAGCCTGTGATTATTCCACAGATAGTTGCAGAGTTTTTATTCATTATAGAGAGAGTAAACAAAATTCACCAACAGACTTCACTGCGAAAAGTTCCTGTGAGGTAAAAGTGGACTACAGTAGAGTATTACTTCAATTTTGGAGAGAATTTCATCATAGCTGTACTCATAAAAACAATACGACAGAAATAAAGCATGATCAGGGGATACGTCGATCTTAATCAAGCATTAACTAAACAGATGAAAGAAGAAAAACCCTCAGATACTTTTTACAGTCCTTAGAAAGCGGAGACTCGCGTGTCTCGATTTGGCTCTTACCTCAGGAAACTGATAACACATTAAATATGCATGACAAAATGAGCCTATCTGACGTATTATATCATTTAAGTTTGGATCGCTCCATCTCACAACTGTGCTACAGGAGAATTACACGTGGATGAAAAATCAGTGCTTAAATCTATAAAGCTCCTGGAAGAGAACTGAGGAGAACCAGGAGAAAAATATGATGTGGTTTGTGTGTTTGAAGAAGGTTTAGCGTTACTGGGTCTGTGATCTTACAAATCCAGTAACCATTGAATAATTATTGGTAAACATTATTACTGATCCATCAATAGTCTTCCAGAGGTGCGTCCTCAGATAATGACATGGACATGGAAACTCATCTGGGAGAACAGAGATAATAAATAAAGGGGAAAAAATATTTCTTTGGAGTGATTTGCTGAATTTTAAATCGGAAGAAGCCAATTATCTCTCCCTGAGCAAGGTCAGGCGACAGAGTCGAACTGGAGCAGTGAGTGAGGCGAGAGCAGTTGGACAGACGGCTGAGCTTTGATCTGAATCAGAAGGTCAAAGAGTCAAATTACAAACAGGAGTTAAAGAGACAAAAACACACTGATCCACTCACTGCACAGACACACTGAACTGTACAAGGAAACCCTGTACTGGAGTTTACAGAAACACTGCATAGGATTTCACAGAATGCACTGGGCTTGACAGAAACACACTGCAATGTGCTGTACAACAAAACTCTGGACTTTACAACTAACACACTGCAAAAACAAACTTCAGAGAAACACATGCATGTCATGAAACCTGCTGCACTGATCGCTGAAGAAACACTCTGGAATGTGATGAACAGCTACATGCAGAGATGGGCAGTAGTTCAATTAAATGTATTTAAAAATACATATTTAATTACTTTTGAGTATTTTGTCATTTGTATTGTGCTGTACAAAAACATAATCAGATGCATTTGTAATTAAACTTTGAGAGACTGTATTTTGTATTTGAAATATTTAATATACTTAATCAAATATGTCATTTTATTCTCAAATAATACAAGAACTTTCTTAACCGGTGTTAATAGGAGTACCAAATATAGACCATCACAGTTTTTGGCTAGACGCACGTAAATCACATGACACATTCTGTTGGATCCATGGGCAGATTAACCATATGAGTCTTAAAGGGATAGTTCACCCAAAAATTAAAACTTTCCAAATGACAGAATTTTCATTTTTGGGTAAACTATTCCATAATCCAACTATAGATGGATCCAATTGGAACAAACAAGGAAAGAAGCTGCTTTGGTGCTCAGTGCAAACTGCCTTAAAGGGGACCTATAATGCTCCTTTCACCAGATGTAATATAAGTCTCTGGTGTCTCCAGAATGTGTGTCTGAAGTTTCAGCTCAAAATACCCCACAGATCATTTATTATAGCTTGTCAAATTTGCCCCTATTTGGGTTTGAGCAAAAACACACCGTTTTTGTGTGTGTCCCTTTAAATGCAAATGAGCTGCTGCCCCCGCCCCCTTTCCAGAAGAGGGCGGAGCTTTAACGGCTCGCGCTTCGGTCGCTCAACAACAACAAAGCTGGAGAATCTCACGCAGCCAAAATGAGGATTGTCAGTAACGGTGTTCAGCCTTACATTGTTCAAACCGGAGTCGACACTGATGGAGAGACTCAGGAAGAAGTTACAACTTTTAGACGTTTCTGAATGGTTAGTGGATAAATTTATGTAGTTGCTGTGGAGTTGATTCAACTCATCCACTAGCATGTGCCGTCATGTTAATCTTTTGTGTTGAATTGACCCTCGTTTGTGAAGCAGTCCGGCGTAAAATGACGGCATGTCAACAACACTCTACTACAACAACTCTTCCTCTTCTCTAAAGCACCCCAACATGGCCTCACCCCCTTTGTTGTGTGTTCTTGGGGGCGGGGTTTATGTAATTTTTAGGGTTTGTGATGTCACTAACCCAGGAAGAAGTTCGTTATAGTCCCTACCAGCCGTTTAAAAAGTGATTTCTGTAAAAGAAAATATCTCTCTTTGCATTGAACTTTGAGTGTCGTAACTTTGCAGATGTTGTTTATGATCAAACAGCAACATTACACACTAACTAAAGTTAAAAAAAGTCAAATCATAATCAACCACCCCTTTAAGGTAAATCATGTTGTAAAATATCATATATTGCTCACTGAATGTCATTATAAGACAGAAGATTAGAGCAATTAGCAAATAGCTGTACTGTTCTAGAACATGTGAATTTACTTGCTAGCTGATGAGATACGTTAGCTTGCTAGTTAACGTTAGCTAACTTATCTACTTTTGTTTTAATGGACAATATTATTTTTTTAGCAGCTAAATATCAGTGTTTTTAGCAGTTAATCTTCGTTGTTGTCAGTGAAATAGCTTGAGTCATCCTCTTGTTAGGGCAGGGCAGTATATAATGTGGTGCAGCGCTGCTTAAAGTTTGTGACACGTTAGAGCGATGAAGAAACACGCTTGATGTTAAAAAGAGTTATTAAGCGCAATAAGCAATGAAAAATAACTTGACGCGGTACTCACACTGCCTGACAAATTATGTCTACATGCCCGTCTTGAGTATTCACATGAACACAGGAGACTTCATCCTGGATAATGCTTACATATCACTATTTTTTAGTGTCTAGGGTTAGAGAATGTGTTGTTTTATAAGTTGTTTAAGGAGTTGTTTTATGTGTATCTAACCCCACAGTTACTAAATGTGTTGTATCTTTACTGTAATGGTCTCTTGCACTTGTTTAAATGATTGCTTGTAAATGTTGTATGTATTTTTGTATTCTCAAATTAATTGTATTTTAATTAAATACTTATCTCAGACCAGTGTTTTGTAATTTTTTTTTATTTTTTTTATTTTTGATGCATTTGATGAGCAAGTATTTGTAACAAATTACTTTTTGATGAATTTGTGCCCATCTCTGAGTGTGTGTTTCTGTTCATTCCAGTGCAGAGTGTTTCTGTAAAGGTCAATGCAGTGCTTTTCTTTAGCATCTAGTTTAGATTTTACTGGACTTTACAGAAACACTCTGGGATGAACAGCAAACACTGAACTGAGCTTTACAGGAACATCACACTGGATGTCTACTGAAACATGTCACATTGGACTTTACAAATACACTGGATTGTATATTTAATTCTAGTTTATTTCTCTCTCTCTCTCTCTGTGTGTGTGTGTGTGTGTGTGTGTGTGTGTGGTCTCTGCTCAGCTCTCACTGACATCCAGAGATGAGCGAGTCGTCTATCTGTGTGTGATGCTCTGATGTTGTTTCTCAGTGAGGAACATGGCCTCTGGTCTCCTGAGGGCTGTGTGTGTGTTTGTGTGTGTGTGTGTGAGAGTGTGTGTGCAGATCACGGCCGTCTTCTCTAAGCCTCTGCACTGAAGGTCAGAGTGTGTGTGTGCGTAACCACAGTGAAGGTGTTTCCAGAGCTCTCTGATTGGCTGCGGCCCCGCCTGCTCTCCTAAGGTGAGGTATTAGCCAAGATTATTTATTTTCATTTCCGAGGCTTTTATTCCCGCGTTCCCCCCCCCCGACTCGGCCCCGATCCTCATTTTACTCATCATACACATTAGACTTTTTTCTTTCGCTCTCTTTTTTTCCACGTCTCCTCTCCTTCCCTGGAATAATGGATCTCCTGCGCAGGCAGACAGGGCGACCGCTGGGATGACGGTAAACTGCCTTCTTTTTTCTTTGCAATTAATTGGTGTACAGCCATGTGAATATATGATAACAGATTTTTTTCCTCAACCAGGAAAAGGGAGGTTAATTAATGTAAGAGTCGTGTTCATGGAGATGCAGATTTGACTCCGCGCGCACACACACACACACACACACACACACCCCCATCCTTGTGCTGCCTTAAGAGCCCTGATTCCCTGCTAATGACCTAGTTCTTTTAATGAGCAGTATTAACCCCCGGCTACAGTCACCCAGGTCTTAATTGTCAACTGAGGCTGAAACAGGAGACCCCCCATCACCCCCCCGTCAGCAGGTATGGAACATTACCACATGTCATCTCAGGCAACCATAAATAAATGTGTCGTCAAGGTAACCGAAGCTGTCTCCCCCATCATCATCAGCTCAAACTTCACCTCCTCTCCTTTATGTCACAGTCCCGCGGTTTGTCGCCGGACCCCCTCTCCGTGAGAGTGATGTGTCAGTCGCCGCGTGAAGCTGCAGCCAAATAATGCAGTAATTATGGACTGCACGAGCGCACAAACCTACAAACTCATTAAAACGCATTTAAAATGTGTCCTTTCATTTGCAGGAGTACGATTAAATATTCTGCTTTATGTCGTACCCAAGAGGTGTGTTTCCAAATTCAACCATTATTTACAATGGAATATCATATAAAATGAGTTTAATAAGCAGATTTGGACAGCTCATTAAAGGGCCGCTGTACAGTAGAACGGACCTCGTGTGGCCGTGGGACTGAGACGGGCCCGAGACCCTCTGTAGAGGAATGTGCCGAGTTCAGTATAACTACAACTCTATCGACGGCACTCGTAGCGTAATGTTGATTACTACAATAATCATTTAACACGTACCTCAGTTTGTAAAAACAAATAAAAATAGCACTTACAGCTCCAGAGGTGTCTGCGGGTCAGCGTTCCAGAGGTTTAAATGTCAGGCTTGTATTTTTGCAAAAACTGTTAATTATTTGAGCTGTAAAGTGTCTAAATTGTCGGACTAACTTCTGCTTGTGTGTTACTGATGTCATTTCTGCGGAGTGTGCAACATGTAAATTGATGTTCTCTGGTATTTTTGTGCTAATGTGAGAAAAGTGAAATATTAGATATATCATGTTAAACAGACTAGGTTAGTAAGTGACTTTCTACTTTTATGCATTTTGCAGATGCTTTTATCCATTAATTTAGTTTTAGTTCCAGTCTTTTGACTAAAATGCCATTTAGTTTTAGTCATATTTTAGTCATCTGAATTGTTTTAGTTTTAGATCCAAACTATATTATAAGATTTTAGTTGACTAAATCCACAGTAAATGTAGTCAACTAAAATCTAATGGGTTTAGTTAAATTGTATCTAAAATTAATTAAGAAATTTCCAAACCCATTATATAGTCCTGGAGAAAACATAATATGAATGAGATTACAATTTGAACATGTAATACAGACACAGTTTTAACTGCTGTGACATATCAAAAAATATTATCTTAAAATTAAATAAAACCACTTCTCCCAAAGAAGTACACGGTCTTCTTGATATTCACATTCTTTATAACAACTTGCATACAACATTATTCTTTCAAGAAGACATATTTATTTGTATAAATTAAATATAATTAATCCTTATTAAGCTATTAAAGAGCAGTGAGTGATTTTCTCTGTCTTTTGTTGTTTGAATAATATTAAGTGCACATAAGGTTTATTAGGCTGCTGTCACTTTAAGAGCGAATGCACTGATCCAATACACTGATGCACATCCGATATTCTCACAACTGTTTACATTTTCTTAAGACATAACCGACTGTTTATATGAATACTCTCCAAAACGGACATTTTGATGTGTGTATTTGTCTGTTCAGGTGCAAAAAGATGCGAAAGAGAGGAATTCAGGACTCGTAGTTGTCTCTGAGTGTGTGCGCACAGAAAACCAGAGTTAATAGAGCTCTATTTTGTGTTGTCGTGCTTTTTAAGATTTATCCATATATCTGCTCTTCTCTTTCTCCCAGACATTTACATTTTTTAATGTTTTATGAGACATGCAACAAGTGTGTGCCAACTTATGTCCTGCCGGGTAGGTCAGCATCTACAGCAAGTCCTGACATCATTCTTACTGGATCTTTTCCCAAACCGTCCCTCCCTAACATTTTCATCTAGTTTTTATTCACTGACGAAAACGTCAAAAGATTTTTGTCTTAGTTTTTGTCTTTCAAAGTTGGTTTTTATTTAGTTATCATCTTGTTCTCGTCTGTGAAAAAATGTCGTTGACGAAAATAATGACAAAAATGATTCATCAATGAAATTAACACTGATCTAAAGTTACACATTTGATCAGTTCATGTATTCCCTGCCTCCATGGTAAAAAATACATGTTTGGAGCAACATGAGGGGAGTAAACAAAGACAGAAGTTATATTTCGAGTGAAATGCTCCTTTAATCAACGCTGTGTGGCTCGTAACAGGAATAACTCTGCTGCTCGAGGGAATGTGCTTTCATCACACTAGTCTCAAGTTAACACATATAATGGCTTTTACTTTTGTAACAGTGTATTTTAATGTTTATTGCCTGGTCCATTTACTTCCATTGTAAGTGCATAACTGTAACTATTTTGTAACCCTTACATTGTTTTCCGATCATTTTGACCCAGATTGGATCTTCTTTTCCACAAAAAAAGAATAATAAAAAGAAGAATATAGCATAAACATGGTGATAATGTCATAATGAGAGATCTGTCAGCAATTTAAAAGGTTGGTCTTTTTTGACTCAAGAACACTAGAACAGTTTTATAATAAATGCAACAGAACATGAAACACAACAATGGAGAGACTTTAGTTCTCACACACTGTAGATCAGGTTCCTGGATGTATGTAGTGACCGACAGATCAGAGGAGAAGAGGTGTTGTTCTCGGAGAGCAGGAGCAGAGAGGGAAAGAGTTTGACTGATGGTTATTTAGTTCAAACATGACCTGAGAGAGCAGCGACACAGGAAGTGCTTTCAGCCTGACAGGAGTCGAGCAGCAAACGGGGCACATGCTGTCCCTCACATACTGACATCACTGCTCATGAATACACACACACACACACACACACACGAGGAGCTACCATAGGCTGCATATAGGCAGCAGTCTTCAGCATCCCTACTTAAATGAACCTCAGAAGTGCATCATACAAACAGCATTCTGCACACAAAGCGCATTAGACTTTGACATTTGCACGTTGCTGAGCTAATGATACAGTACTCGAACATACTCTACACAAGTACAAAAATGCAAATGCAACACAAGCTAGATTTTGTGCTTTCCAACCACTACTCATAATGCAATGAAAATGCATTGACATGTTTATATCTGGCTACCTGAATAATGACAAAATGGATGAAATGGCCCAGGCATAATGTTTCCTTGAGTATCAGACACAATATGTGCAATAATTATACCTTATTATACTTTACTAAATTTTTCAGAAAACAAGACTTCATTTTATTTTTATTTTCCGGTAAATGTATCTTGATTTAAGAATGTTTTGATATTCGTGCTGGAAAAGACAAAAACAAAATACAAAATAAGAAGATCATTTGCAAAGGTTTCGTCTCTCAGGTTGAGGTTTGACTTCTGGATGACAGAATCCGAGCTGAACGCTAAACACTGAACATCCAGGTTTATAACTGCTCTAGTGATTTCATTAATCTCATTAAAGTGTTTAAACGACCTCTAGAAGCAGCGCATGGAATCAGGTTAATTAGAGAAGAATATTTGAGAGGAGTTTTCTGAGAGATCGTCGTGTTGTTCTCTTCGCGGCAGCTGCAGTTTGTTGGTTTGCATCCTCTCCGAATGAGGGTTTAAAGGGAAAATCTCCCACTTGAATAGCACTTCCAGAGACTTCACGGTAAATTTACACAGATTCTCCACCTCAGGAACTGCTCGCACACGCTCAGCACGGCCTCAGGATGTGCTGAATGCTGGCGTCTCAAAGGGAAAAGTTTCTAGCGATGAAAATACCCTTTCGTCATCATCATCATCATCATGGTCATCATGGTGTCTGTGTGTTAGATTGGCGGCGTTACGAACACCGACGGTCCTTGAATCACAATGGCTTTGATGTCCCTTCATGAAGCGTTTCCCTCCCTCTTCGATTCTTCGTCTTGTCTTTTCGCCCCAGGGTCTCACCGACGCTCCAGCATTCCTGTTTATTCTGGGTAATCTCGCTCTCATCTCCGTGTGGCTTTGACAGATGGTTACGGGCACACAATAGCATTAAGACTTTGATTTTTCTGCTGCGCGCTACACAACAAACAGCCATCAGAGCAGCCATGTGTGTCGCAGGGCAGAGCGTGTCTGTTTAAAATCGCATCTAGGCGTTTTGGCTGCTAGATTACGGCCCTTTATACACCCCCTGTGTAAGGTAAACTACATTAACCTTGCTTGCTGTTATTAAAATGATAGATTTGCCAGGTTTACCTTTTTCTCCTCGATGCCGCCGCTACACACACACACACACACACAGGCGGCGTGTCGTCGTTAATATCCGGGCGTGTGGTGGCAGTGGTGTCATTTTTAAAGCGGGCGTCGGGGTGTCAGCGCAGCGCTCAGAAATGATGCATAGAGGTAAATAAGGAGGGTGAAATTAGCCCTCCTGTCACCGCGCTACCTTTCACCCTCGGGCCGGAGGAAATTGACTGCACGCTAGATTTTCAAAATTAGCCCTTAATGTTGGCCTGACAAACGGGGGCTTCATAATGCTTTTCCGTGTCATCCACAAAGAATCCATCATCACCTTTCCCCCTCACCCCTCTCTCGCAGCTCTCCGTAATTCGGTAATAAGGTGAGAGAGAGCGAGAGAGGTACAATGCCACATCATTTATATGCAGGCATCGCGCAGGTATTTTCCCATAAGGGATTTGCATTATAATATCGGCTGCCATTTTTATGGGCGGAAATCGGCCAGGATGTTTTGGGTGCTAAATGTGTCTGCTACTACATAAAAATCTCAACCCCTGAAAAATTGTTTGCTGATCCAGATGATAACCCCTAATGGCACTCGCATAAATAAATCAAGATTTAATATTCTAATGTTCCCTCATTTGAATATTCCCCTTTTATGGATACCTGGAATGCCCATATATCTGACGCGTCTGTTCCGAGGATTGTACAGCTTATGTACTTATTCCGAGGTTAAATATTTTATGATGCAATTTGGCCTGAATTTGGAAATGAAAGAACAACTTTATATCAGCCTGTGAAATAAAAAATGGATTTGTTTGATTTTTTGTTTTGTTCAGAAGGAGCTTCTAACCCACTTTCATTAACAAAACAACTGACCTATTGATCTCTGACCGTTCCTCTCTTAAACTCATCTCAATATTATCCCAATGTTTTTCATCTCAGATATAAAAACAATCAAATCTCAGAGCAGAGTTTAGAGCTGTACACTCTTATAAATAAAGGATTAAGAAAGAACAAAACTAAGTTTTAGAGTCTGATGACATAGTAGAAGCTATATATATATATATATATATATATATACAGTATATAGTTACTTGTCTTCCAGATTAGTTTGAACTTCCAGTGGATACACACTGTACTGACAGCAAAACACAAGACATAAACAACATGTTAACAATGTTGTAAAATCACTTACTAGTTACTAGTAGTGAATTTCACATGATACATGATGCAGCTATCAATCAAAAACATTTTACATGCATCACTCACAGAATCATCTATAACACATAATCAGAAGTTCATCCACCATTAAGGACTAATCAAGATTACAGCTCAAATAACATACTTCATTGAAAAATATTGCACATTTCTGATTTTGAACCTTGCAGAATATCTTCCTCCTTAGACTATGTGCATTACTTTGTTCATTTTTTACAAACTTTTTTTAATAATCATCAGCACATCACAGATGTTGCACTTAAACCGTCCCTATTATGCTATTTTAAAGGCTCCTAATGTTGTTTTGGAGTCTCCTACAACAGGTTTACATGCATCAAAGGTCAAAAAACACTTTAATTTTCTCATAATATCCACTGCAGCATCAGTTCTTTTCTCTCAGTGTCTGAAACGGTTCGATCGAAGATTCGGTCTCTCTAAACCCAGTCTGTTGTGATTGGTCAGAAACCAAACACTCATTATCATATCTGAATCTCAGCTCTTGATTCACAGTGATATGAACAGTAACGATGGCGTCGGTTTTACCGTATCAATCTCATCAAAGTGGATTTGCTTTGGCAGCAGAAACAACACGAACCAAACTCTTCCAGTCTCAGATACAACTACAGTGATTGAGGGCGGGGCAACGAGACGCTGTTCAGCCAGTCAAGAACAGAGGCCGGCATTATGCAAATTATTTACAAACCTGCGTAGGTTCAGCAGGAAGTGAGACTGAATTACTGACGACTCGTTTCAGTTCAGAATCACTTCTTTCCTTTAGGAGACAAAAACTCCATTAATCTGCACTTCGATCTCTGAAACTTTGCAGAGCTTCACATTCACACAGAGCTGCATTACACACTGAAAGGTAATATTTGAAGAAGCATAATAGGGGCACTTTAAAACTTTTTTTGGGAATTTGGTTTCGCGAATAACTTTTTATTCTGTAGTTTTGTAGAAAACCGTCTATGATGTAGGGACTTAAAGCCAGAAACCAAACACTGATACTGAGCAGGACTGTCTCTCAGAGAAGCAGAAAGCAACTCTTCAGTGAAAGAAGGTTCTTGATAAGAACAGCTTCTTTGCTGAATCATTTTTTTATTTTTAAGAGTGAACGAAAAGCCCTGCACTCAATAACACACACATACACACTTATCCCATAAGATGATGGTCTCCGAGCCGTTTATGTGTCATTAGTGTCAGAGTTTGAGGAGAAACTCGCTCTGATCCAAAGCTCCTCAGTGCTGAGCGCAAACACAGACCTGAGAGTTCAATCGCACCCGTCCACATATGAAATATATTTATTATATATGAAAAGAGTGCTGTAAATGTCTCCAGTACGGTCTGTGTGATTCACAGATGTTCAGCTGTTCAGTCTTTCACTCTCATCACATTCAACTCGCACTGCAAACTCACACAAAACCGCATTTCTTTGCCATGATTCAGCCAACGTGCAAAATGCAATCGATTCCATGGGTCATACACTCCTCTAAAGTCATCTAAAAACAGAACAGGCATATACAATTACAGCCAAAAAAGTATTTCACATGACTCAAAGATTATCCGTGATTGAACTCGACTTAAATTTAGGTCTGTTGCTCACACAAAGCTCTGACTCCTGCTGTAGATCCACAGAAGACATTCAGGTTCAGAACGTGAGTAAATAATGACAGAGTCTGAACTTTTGGACGGATAAAAGCCGGAAGACGGATGTTTCATTACTGGCCCCGAAAGCATCTGGAGTTCATGTGGATGTCGAGATCTGAGCTGAAATATGATTTGTGCTGGCTGGTCCCTGTGAGGCTGTTATCACGGCACATAGGTGGTCTTCAGAGCCGTCTGTCAGATTTATTGATACCCCTCGCTGCGGGACTTTGTCTTCTTGCTGAATGTCAGCCGTGTAATAACACAATAAACAGAAAAAAACAAAGTACTTCTGCTGACAAAGCATTTATTCTGTCAACACGAGCTGTCATGGTGTGATCGGGCAGGTGCTGATAAAGACGGCGGGGAAACCTCGGTGCGAAGGCAGGAACGCCTCAGGCTCTACGGCTGCTGTTCCACCTTCCTCTCTGTTCAGCTTAAATAAACTAATTACAATAAGTCATGGTCAATAATTATAAAAGAGCGGCCACGGCAGCCGGAGTAATAACATGCGCGAGAGCAGCAGAAAGAAATGTAAAGGTAAAGCTAATTGTGTCTGATAAGGTTGTGGTTAAACAGCCGTTTTGGGACAAAGAGGCTCCAGGCATGAGATTCCCATTAAAACAATTACCTTCATTAAAACACGTGAAATTCACCGAACAAACTGCTGAAAGCGTGTTATATAGATCACACTTCAGGCCTGGAGTTCACCGTTTTAAAAGTATTTCTTTATATTTTGAGCAACAAAACTTGATGTACTATGAAACATCCTGTAACTTTCAGAGTTTAGCATTTAGTGAAGCTAAACTGCAGAAACGACTCGCTCTGAGCTTCTGCAGCTCTCTGACGTCACACAGATGAAGCTGGAACAGTAAATAAAATGATCTTGATCCGACGGCAAACCTGCAGCAAAGCCCTGTTAAGTCAAGAGAAACAACACTTAAACCTACAACATAAAAACTATTATAATAAATGTATTATTTTTGTATAAACATTGTATATTAAATATATTTATTTAAATATTTTCATATTCAAATGATTTTTATATTAAATTTAATATTTTAAAAGAAATATGTGCATATTATATATATATATATATATATATATATATATATATATATATTAAATGTATTTATTGTAAATATTTTATATTCATATTAATTTTATATTAAATATAAAAATATATAAAAATATATTAATTTTATATTAATGATATTCAAATTAATTTAATATTAAATGTGATATATACATATATGAAATATATTTATTATATATTCATGTTAATTTTAAATTAAATATAATAATACATTAAAATATATTAATTTTATATTAATTATATTCAAATTAGTTTAATATTAAATATAATATATACATATATGAAATATGTATATATTAATATTAATTTTAATTTTAATTGTAATAATTTAATATAAATATGTACATTACATATATTAAATATATTTATTTAAATATTTTCATATTAAAATGAATTTTATATTAAATGTAATATTTTAATGTAAATATGTATATATTATATTTTAAATGTATTTATTTAAATATTTTTATATTTAAATTATTTTTATATTAAATATAATATTTTAAAAGAAATATGAGCATTAAATAATATATATATTCACATTAATTTATATTAAATGTAATATTTTAATATAAATTTCTACATTAAATATTATATTAAATATATTTCTTTATGTTTTTTATATTCAAATTAATTTATGTTAATGTATTTTTAAATATAAACATGTATATTAATTATTATATATTAAGTGTATTTATTTTAAAAAAATATATATTTAAATTAATTTTATGTTAAATATGCTATTTAATATAAATATACACATTAAATATATGCACTATTTAAATATTTTTATATTCAAATTAATTTTACTTTAATGTTATGTTTCAATATAAATATGCATTAAATATGATATATTTATTATTAAATATTAATCAATTCTGAGGGTCAAAGAGAAGGTGAAAAATGAATAATAGTGATAAAAAGGATGATATGAAATGTCCTGATATTTCCCCACACTTTCCATGTTTTGGAAATCCTGACACTTTAAGTTACTCTCTGTAATAACACAGTTTAGCTTCAAGTGGAGTCATTTCTACAGGGCTGTCAAACCCTGTCCTGCACAGCTCCAGCTTTCCTCAACACTCCTGCCGGAAGTGTCCAGTCTGTCTATGAGAGCTTGATCATCTGATTCAGGTGTGTTTAATTGGGCTGGAGCTGAACTCTGCAGGAGCAGGTTTGGACACCCCTGCATTTATATGACAGATAAAAAGCGAATTATCCATAAAAATGATTGCTGGGATGTGCTCATGTGCTCCTCTTGCAGATGCGCAGACGAACCTGCCGTTTAATTAGCAGAATCGGGTTCTAATGCGCGTCTCCTTGAGTCTCTGACCTTATTTGTTTGTGCCGAGGTAATTTCATTATGGCATGCGATTCCCTGAGCTCCTGGTGTTAACGCGAAACGCTGGCAGGAGACGGCGAAGGATTTGGCACTGGACCGCTGAACGGAGAAGCCGCGGGAACAATACGACTCTTTCATGTTGACAAATTCCATTAGCGAGCAAAAGGTTGTGCTTATGGAGCGTTTTATTTATGATAATAGCTCAGCATAAAGTGGAGAAATATCCATCACCTGCCACCTATACAGACAGACACAATGGCCTTCGTGTCTGTCTCTCTGCTGTCAGCCCTGCGCTCAGATCCGCAGACGGGCTTCAGGTTAATCGCTACAGGAAGGTTGAGTCTGTAGAAGATGTTTTACACTCTCGTCTCTGACATCCAGGAGGAGAATCAGTCATGCAGGAACACAGGGAAAAATCTACAGCAAAAACATGTTCTTCCTCACCATGTGTTATTAAACTGCACCGTACAGTCAGGACTGGGAAATACTGTACTTCATCAGAGTATTAGTAGACCCCATCAGATATTCTACTGACTAGAAGTAGCTTTGCAACTACATGTCAACTTATACTAACTCGAACCCTAACCTAACAGCCTACTAATACTCTAATGAGAGTTAGTTGACATGTAGTTGCAAAGTTAGACCATCAAAATAAAGATTAACCGTATTTTTCATGCTCAGTTCATGTAGTTAACTAATGTTAACAAAGGGAAATAAGAGAGCAAAAAGTCTAGCTTTATAGTTCCTCTCAGAGCGATTATAGACAGAATCAATGAAGGAATTTCAGCTCCTTGCATTGCATCTCATCAGCTTCAGCGAAGGGTTTTAATGAGACAGAAATGCTCATGGCAGAGAAACAGTGATCCTGACATCCTCAGCTTTGGTCAATTAGGGAGAAGAAACTCAAGCGAGAGAGATTGAGAAAGAGTCAGTAGCAGGAGAACAGAAACCGCATCTGAAGAGCTGTTGGTTCGGCTGAGATGAACGTGAGGCAGAGATCTTGGAATTGCATGTACCTTCACATCATGATGGGTCTTTACACACGAACACACCAGGAAAGAGACGCTCGGCTCCGCGCAGCACAGGTTGGACCTATTAGGACAGCTTAGTAATTCAAGAAGATGCAATTTGAGGGAAATATAAAACACACAAGTTTCTTCATGCACTTCCCAGCAGACAGTCTGAAGAATCCATCATCACAACAACTGTGAGACAGATAAATAGATATAATGATAGATAGATAGATAGATAGATAGATAGATAGATAGATAGATAGATAGATAGATACAGTATATGAAAGTGAAGGTGAAATAACTGCTCATGGAAAGCGAGGTGAAGTCTGTGTTCAGAAACTCGATCCTATCGCTTAAAAAGCTAAGTGTTTTATGAGAAAAATGTTTCCAAATGTCTTTCCAAAAACTTCCCTGACCACACCAAAGACATGCTACAGTAATATTGTATTTCATCTAAATTCCCCGGCGTGATTGTCTGACTTTAGTGTAATTGCATCAGAAAATTGAGCCTCTGACATGTGAGAACAGTTCAGAAGGAGAAACTCTGAGGTCTCTTCCAGTCTTTGAAGGTGGAAAACTTTGGCGTTGGAGCTCATTTGCTGTAGGTTACAGTGTCTCGATGACCTCAGAGCCTGTAAAGAGCAGATTTAGCTTTTCCATACGTTTTCCGAGCTTCTGGAAAAACACCAATAATGACTTAAATGTGTCTTGATTATTCAATGCATGTTGTACTTCATACAAAGACACTTGTACTTCATAATCTTCCACCAAAGTATTTTCCCCCTTTTTTTAACAATAAAATAAAATCCCATCCAATAAAATCAAGTCCTGTCTTACAGTATTTGTTCTTGTTGTATATATTGTTTTAGTCAGAAATCCATGGCTGTGATTGGCATTTATTTAATGCTGTTGAACTCATGTTCTAACCAAAAGCATCGATATTTTTATCAACACATCTAGAATGACAGATGTCTGTAAAGTCCATGATGTAAAAGTCTATATTGTGGTTCATGAAAAGGCAATCTTCTACTCTAATAAACACTGCCGCTGGTGTCCTACTTAAGTAGTCCTACTTACTCGTTACTGTGTAGTTGTTTGCCTATATTATACTGTCAGCTAAGCATATATTTATTCATTTAGCAGATGTTTTTATCCAGTGGCCAGCCAAGAACAGTCTAAGAACGTTTTGCTAATGTTCTCATTAAGTTATTAAAAACGTTATTTCTGCAGGTTCTCTCAACATTCAAAATGTCCAGTTTTTTTTTAAACTTTTGTTTTAAAAATGTCTTTTATTGGTTATGTGAACGTTAAGTGAACATTCCATTGAATCATTCGTCAAACATTATGGGAATGTTACATTTGAATGTTCTCTGAATGTTCTAAAACAACATTTAAAAAACGTTAGACGGACGTCCAACTAAAACATTTCAGAAAAATGCTCCATGATTGGTGTATGAATAATGTTTTTGTGCTAACGTTTTGAGGACATTATTTAAGACTAGATAACTCTGAACTAACGTTCTATTAATGTTTGTTCATAACCTTGAGAGAACCTTGCCAGAACGTTCCCTGTTAGCTGGGGCACTTTTGGCCCATTTTCCCAGAAGATGAAGATACATGCGTATCTCTGCTAAAAGTTGAACTGTTATGAGTACACTAACCATATAGATGAGCTCAAATCTAGCAGCCCAAAAGTCACATTTTGATTTCAAGGGTTCTTTAAGAGAAGAAGGTTTCTCAAGGTAAACCGGCAAGGACAGCGCGGCTGTTTATTCCTCAATGCTTTACTGCACTTATAAACACATTTGCATAATTTGGTTACTTATGCACTAAATCAAAATTCTGTTCTTTATACTTAGAGCCTGGCCTCTTAATTTGCAATCAGGAAATGCTACAAAGGACTTTTGTCGAGTACGGAAAATCAACAGAACGGCAAATGAGCGCTGAAAAATGAGAATGATTTTGATAGCCCGTCCGCTCCTCCCTCTCGCCCCCACCCAGCCACTTTAGCTGCATAATCTAGTAAAGATTAAAAATAACTATCATAAAACAGGCATTCCCTGAAAGTAATCCACCTCCACGGAAGAGGACGGGCCCCGGCGCCTCTCCTGCTCGCTCTGTCAGCCTGTATTTTAAACAGTTCTAATCATATACCTTTGTGGACACTTAATTAAAATTACAAAACCAATTTTAATCTGTAGTCCAATTAATATGCAAATATATGCAAATGTAGCGAAACAAGGTGGTGATTAAGTTAAGAACACTCTCCTTTAAGTGTGAAAACAAACCCTCTTTTTTTTTCTCGTTCTCTCTGATGGATTGTAATGTTTACTGGGCTCACGCTGAGCGGCAGAAAATAGCCTTTCCAGAATCATCTTTGAGAACGCGTCTGTTACCGTTGCGTACGCCGCCGCGTCATTTACACTCGACGCTGTAATTCAGCTAAAGGTCGTGACAAAGTGAAACGGTCGCAGCTTTTTAACATGCACGAGCTGATTTCCGCAGCTCTAGGTGAGCGCTGACAAAAGGATGGCCGTATTTCTAATTAGGCCTTGGAGATAGTCGTTCAAAGTCATCTCCGGAGGGGGCCGTCCAGACCAGGTAATGACTAGAGCTCATCATCAAACAGGTTTCGTCGAGGACGTGTTTTAGCGAGAGATGAGTGGGTGGCTGGGAAAGGCCACAAAAGCAAACTTTTCTGTTCCTCCTCCAATTATTTTATTCCAGAAGGTTAAAATGACACTTTTTCCACAAACAGAGTTTCCACTCGAGGAATCAGACCCTTCACTCATCACGCCACCTTATGCACTTAAAAAAGACGTCTATAAGTTGCGCTTAATTAGAGAGGTTTCTGATGAAACGGCAAAAACAATGGGAACGACAGCAGACGTGTCCACAATTTACATCCCGGCCGAGTCACGCGGGGCTGAGGCGTCTGTTGGACTCTAATTAGTTGTGTTTGAGGAGAAAATGTTCCTTTTTTTTCAGTTCCTTAACAAACCACGGAGAAACGAAGACATGCAAATGAAGATCTCCAACCCAAACACAAATATATCACACAATTAACGAGAAGCCTGAACAGCGAAACAGAAATGCTGCACTTAATGGATGTGCAGGTGACAAAAGGCAAGATCACTATAGAAATGATGATTTCTGTGAAGTTTCGCAAAGTCCACATGTCATTTAGAGACATTTGGTCCCCATAATATAGGGAATACCAGGTACACACACACACACACATACACAGTTGTGAGAGGACGGATCTTTTAAAGCGGATCAAAAGATGGATGTCTCTCTGTGGAAGCATCAGCGCTGTACGAGACAGGACGCGTGCAGAAAGGTATTACTGATGGTGCTGTCGACTCGCTCCACCGAGACTTTCACTCAATAGTCATTTGAAAATGAAATCAGTAGGTTTGACTGAGTAATAAAACAGATCGTTCGCAGCCGAGCGAGGCACTTAGGTCGAATGCCACCAAATATCTCATTTATTAATCAACAGCAATTTCACTGATGACTTTATCTCTGATTGGATTAAAGATAAATTTCAAAGTCAAAAATCATTTGATCTAATTCTCTTTATTGGTAATAATCTGACATCGTCCCTGAGCTGCAACCAATCAAAACGCTCATTGATTTTAGCCGACTGAGCTTTATACACAGACACACAGATTCTGCTCCATTACTTACGAACTTTAACAGATCTTTACTCTGTGACCCGGATGTCAGAGGTCTTTCAGACTGGCTGTAACCGAGAAGTCAAGGTTTAACACAGGCTGGTACGGCAGTAATCTGAGAGCAAACAGCACTGATGTCCATTGATAAATGTGAAAATACTGTTTAAATGTACAGCCACAAGAGCTAACCCTGTGTTAACATGCCACTAGTGTTATAAAACACTGACCTTATGTCCAATATTCACATTACTCTGGTAAATATCCGGTAACTTTTTGTATGATACGTGCAAGAGAACCGGGAAGGGACTGTTTGCATGGAACAACCTTCACTCACTGTGACACGTAACTAATTATGCTTTTTCTAATAACTATTATGCTTTTTCAAATATGACCTTTCATGTAGAGTGAATGTAAAAGCTCTGTAAAGTGTTGAAGATCAAAGTGCACGACAAATAAAGTTATTGATGAAGAAAGAATCGATTCTGAACTGCCAAAATGAGTCATCAGCAATTTGCATAAAGCCAGCCTCTGGTCTTCATTGGCTGAACAGCGTCTCTTTGCCCCGCCCTCAATCACTGTAGTTGTATCTGAGACTGGAAGAGTTTGGATGTTCATGTCGAGAAGACGCTGCATTTCAAAAGTCTGAGACTCGTGCTGGAATAAAATTGGCGCCATCGTTACTGTTCGTATCACTGTTTATCAAATCCTGAGGAAGAGCTGAAATTCAGATATGCTAATGGACATTTAGTTTCTGACATGCACTGTAAGCGGTCGACCAATCACAATAGACTGGGCCGTCTGACCAATCAGAGCGGAAACGGTTCTCGGAAAGGCGGGGTTCAGAGAGACCGAATCCTTGATCAAACCGTTTTCAAAATAAAAGAGTTTTTTTTTTTTTTTTTTTTTTGGCATTGGATGTATGTAAACCTATTTTTGGATACTCTAAAACCAAATTAGGAGCTCTTAAAATAAAAAAAATCCAAATAGCATCCCTTGTTGACAAACGCTATTTACACTAGCTCCGCCCACCAATGTCTGGTTGGGCCACTCAAGTTTTAAAATCTATCACTAAGTAAAGCATCTATCGCTTAAAATAATAATTGGGGCACTTTAACAAAAGACAAAAAGACAAGCTTTACATTTCTGCTTGTAGACCCTCCAGAAAAGAGTGTTACTGTAAAAGATTTGTGTGGGGTTGATTTAAAATGATCTCCTGTGGTCGACAGCATGTCACAAATGTTGTCGATAGGCTTGTGTTGAACCCAGAACATTCCTTCTTTTTCTAAGTGAAGAGAGAGCGAGAGACCTTGGACAGACAAAATCCCATCATAATCTCTGATCATGTTCATGTGGGTCTCGAGAGGAAAAGCACAGTATGATAAAATATGCATAACATGTTAAATTTTTCACTGTGTACATAGTTTTAGTAAGTGAGCGCTGAGGGTGTGTGTTTACAGCAGTAATATCACTGCCGTCTATAAACACTCACAATAACCTTCAACATCATCACTCACACATCAAACCCTCGCTCTTATTTCTTCTTTTCTTTTGTGTCTTTAATTTAGACTTCATTTGCTCCTCTTTTTTTCTAATAAAACAGCCATCTCCTTCAAATATTACAACATGTTTATTTTATTTTTTGTTGTTGCTGTTGTTCTCGTCATAAAAGAGTTTTCTTTTAAATTTAAGTCTAGCATGTCAAGGGACCGAGAGCATCATATCACACCAATACTCTTCCCTCGTGTTCATGAAAATATCATCGCCTCCAGAACTCACACATCTACAGCGGCTCAGAGAGAGAAAAGTTCTGCCATTAAGTGAAATGATCTGGGAAGTTACTTTTTTCTTCTTTTTCTTGTTTAGTTATAATTGTGAGTTGGGTGTATTATTAGTCTCTGTGGTTGTGATTTGTACAGTAGAACAGATGCTGATTTCTGTTCATTTGATTTAGACCTCTGTCTTAGACCAAGAGTGTTTCTGTAACACGAAACTAAATCAAGCCGAGAAAAAAAATGTAAACTATCTCTCATTAGAGTACTAGTAGACTGTTAGGTTAGGGTTAGTAGAATAAGTTGACATGTAGTTGCAAAGCTACTTAAGATGCTTTTCCACCATCGGGCCGAACCGTTCTCGTTGCCAGTACGAATATGGTTTCATTCTCCACTGTGGGACTGATGACGGAGATCTTTAAAACAAATGCATCAGTCGTTGCCTCAACAGACAAGTGACCAATCCTGAGTGGCGACGTCACTACATGCTTTCTACCAGCAAACCATGATGGGAATCCTCGGCTGTTTGCCGTGCCAAAACAAGTTCAAGTACATACAACTGGATCCGTTCCTCACCGTTCTTAGAACCGTTCAGCCCGACGGTGGTAAAACGGCTTAATAGTCAGTAAAATGTCTGTTGGGAGCATCAAAATAAAGTGTTAGCAGATATTAAGCAGTCTACTAATACTCTAATGACTGAAAAAAGTCACTTATGGCACTTTTCCACTGCATGGTACGGCTCGGTACGGCTCGGTTATGCTGGGCACACACTACAAGATAATTGGACTGATTTTGGGCCGATTTCTCCCCTTCCGACAATCCTAGGTGTGTCCCGATTATCTTGATGGTTCTACAGATTATCTTATCAGATTTTCCTGTGGTGTGAGGTGTGTTAAGAGTGACTGAATCTGTTCAGAAGAACGTCGGAGGCGCCCGGATCGTGAATTGTAAATATTCAACATGTTGAATATTTACGATGAGAAATCTTGATGTGTGGGGGGAACCCCGAGGACAAACACGCTATGGAGATTATGATGTGAAACTAAAAATATCCAATCAGAAAGCGAGCTGACAGAAGACAGAAGCATAACAAACGCAGTCATGGTTCAGCACAAAGTTAAATGGATTTGGACAGCAGAGATGGAGGATCAGCTTGACGATTTGAGTGTTTATACAAAGTGTCCTGTAAAACATACCAAAATCATTCCAAACACTGTCAACGCAATTTCTTCCTGCATGTTTATTCTGAAGTCTCGAGAGATTTTGCGTGATTTCTCGTGTTCACAGTCGGGACTCTGGTTGAAAATCTGTTTGTGTTTGTCATATCACGGCACACCTCACACTACAGGAGCAAAACGGTTAAATCTAGGATTTTTTGTCCTCATGTGTGTAGTCTCTCACACTTTCAAAAATCTTTTAGTGTGTACCCAGCATTAAATAGTACCACCTCAGTGGAGGTTTCAAGCATGCCGTACCGATACTAAATGTGTCGTGTAAAAACTCAGAATCGAGAGAATCGTCATTACCAGCATCATTGGATTGAAACACGAGACACCAAACCCGCTAGATTTAAATAGTCAGTAACAGCCACTGCAATATCATTTGTTCGGCGACTTTTTTAAACGACTTGCTTTAAACTTAAAAAAAATAAAATAAAATGTCTGTATCGTGGTCAGTAGGCGAGCTGCAGACGGTCCTCTCATTGGTAGCCGAGGAGCGGATCCACGGCAGTAGAGGCGGCACATCTATACGATCAGTCTATAATCCCGCTCACTTTGAAGCGGTACTAAACTGCAGTGGAAAAGCAAACTGAAAGTAAAGCGAGTCGAGCCGATCCGTGCCGTATCGTACCATGCAGTGGAAAAGCGCCATTACAGTCAGTAGAATATCAAAAATGGACTATCAAAATAAAGTGTTACAGAGAGCTCTCACTGGTCTTTTGGTAGCAATTTTCACTATTGAAAAAGCACCATAAAAGTGGTCCATAACTTTTACACCATATCCCATGACTTCTGAAATCATATGGTTGTTTTGTTCGAGGAACAGAATGAAATTTAAGCAGCTGTTAACTGAAAATGTTCCCCTCCATCACAGCTGTCAAATCTCATTACATTCATCTCATTTACAAACAAAATGACTACCACAATTATCCAAATAGAGCTTAAAATCAAGTTTAACTTATTTATTTTCTTAAAATTGTGCACAATTCAATATTACACAATATACAATCATCCATCCGTCTTATTTTTCAGCCAATATGGATTGAAATCTCTACTTCATATTGACAAAGTTATATATTCCTTCAACACGTCCCTTCAATAACAATAAAAACTGAATTTGAAAGCTCTCCGTTTAAGAATAGGTATTGTGATTCTTTTCTCTGCCTCCGTTTCTTTCTTTCTCATTGCCTTAAATTATTCCTCCCTTTAATAGCATCAAATGCGTGACAGCACCTTTGTGTACCTTCATGCCGCCCATACTGTGGGAATTGACGGGGCCGCCGCATCCTGCGCGCTCTGATTGGTTCAAAGCCGCAGCGGCGCTTGATGTGGCGCACGAGCGCAGATCGCACACTCTCCTTTCAGCTCCTGTCTGTCTGTTTCCATCCTCTCCCTCCGTCTCTCCCGTGGAGAGCTGATTTGCGGGCGGCTCGGGGAATCAGCCCTCTGTTCTCCAGGCCTTCAGTGAAAGCGTCTCTTCTTTTCACTCATGAGGGTTTCCGTATGCCTCTCTCTCTCTCTCTGTACCAAATCGCCTCTGGCAAAAGGAAGAATCCTTTGACTTCTTCAGTCTGTAGTTGTCCATGATCAAAGCTTCCGTAAGTCTGTCCTGACAATCCGATGTGTGCTGGTCATAACCCTTTGCTTATGTCCCTTTGAATCTATCACACTTTGGAGACGGATGTGAGGACACACAGACGCTGCTGCTGTTTCCTGCTCCAGTGGAGGATTCTGTGATTTTTAATCTCATGTGCTGATGTATTACTGCATTACACTGTATACAATACAATACAGCTCTATTTATACTGTATTATACTGTGAATTCACTAGCCATAGTTATATATCTTCACTCACACACATTCACACACACACTCACTGAGAAAACTTTCGTTTTACTCTGTTACATTTTTCCAGTTCTTCATTACTCGGTGATGGTGAGTGGTCCACTGGATCTGACTTCATGACCTTTCCAAGTATCACACTCAACTTTCCTGCAGATGTGGAAGAGCAGCTTCCTGAACCTGCCTGCGATCGGCCTGTGAGAGAAAGACACACAGAGCGCCGCGGTCGAGCCGTGGCTGATGAATGGCTTTGTATTGTGCGTCCGTGGGGTTTCCTGTCAGCCAGGTCAGTCTCTATTAAATTAGCACTTGTCAATGTGGCCGCCGCTGATTGATAAATGGCCATGTCAGACAGACGAGAGAGAGTGGCGTATTGTTCGGCCCAACCGGAAAAACTCTTTGTGTGGAGCAGCAGAGCTAAAGCCAAAGCTGCTTTAATTCACTTTAAACCCTCATTGATCACATTGTTCATCGTTACTGATTCTGTTAAGAATGATAGGTTCGAAACACACACACACACACACACAATTGTGAGTGACTTTTTTGTTAGTCTGAAAATTTTTCCAAATTCCTTCTCAAAGATGATCTGAAATGCTGCCATAATTATATTTGTCCGCACACATACACATACATTACTTATACATGTTTCTGTGTGAGCACAATAGTGAAAATGTTCATTTATTTATTTTTTATTTATTTATTTTGCTGTATGTCTCACAAAAATAACTATTAATGTAATACAGGATGCTGCACTTTTAGCCCTGAAATGTTTTAATGCAGCACAGTTGTGTTTTCAAGAGAAATGTCATGAGGTTATTATTCATTTATTTATTGATCTGTCAAAAAAAAAAAAAACTATATAAAATCCCCCCCCCCCCCCCCCCCCCCCCCAAAGTACCCCCAAAACTGAGCACTAGCACTAGAATTTATTCATAAATTATACATGTAATGTATTATACATTATACATACAATTATATATTAAATGACAGACTTCTTGAGACTTTCAGACTCAAACGGCACCGTTTCCCAAGAAAGGCCTGCATGTTCCTCACATTCCCACAAAAAGAGGCAAGAAGTTGAATTTTTCTTCTTCAGTATGATGATTTGATCAGCATTTGTTCAACGCTGCGCGCTTCTCTTGCTGTGTATCATGGAATGATGCAAATAAGGGTTAAAGATTGCCTGTGCAGAGGCTTTTTTCTGTGTTTTATGCATGTGTCTAAATACAAACAGACTTCAAAGAGAGCAGCATTGAAAATCACCTCACATTTTCACCTCCGGTTGCTCAAAGCGTTTCTGTTTTTCTCCGAGACCGGACAGAGAGTTGTCAGGGAGCCATGGGCCGCTGCATGAGTGTCAGCCATGCAAATAATCACTTACTTACACTCTTTGAGTTTGCTTTGGTTAAGGCAAATTACCATCTGAAAATGAGCTGCAAAGGACTCTGGGCGAGAAGCTTGCATCACTCTCTCTCTCTCTCTCTCTCTCTCTCTCTCCATCTGTTCTTCTTGTTGAGAAGAGAGGGAGAGAGAAAGGAAATGGAAAATGTTGAAAATCCCATTCCTGAATATTGCCACTGAATAACTGCAAAATATATTTTGTGCTTGATAGAACATCATATCTGCACTGCTTTTATAATTTGATGACTTTCAAATCCATCTCGAGGTTTCCATCCAAATGTACCTGTTTGAATCGACAACAGGCAGCGAATATTCATGTGTGTGTGTTGAGATCAGAGTGTGTATGGATGTGTTTCCCAGAGAACATAATCTTCTGTCAGTCTGAAGTTCACAAATGTTTACAAAAATCTTTATTTTTCTTCCTTTCTTCCATATGGGCATACTTGCGAAGTGGCAGTGATCTTGAAAACACATTTATAGCGAAACCTGTGGTTTTCAACTTCAAAACATTTCATAAAGCAACATTTGGTAACATTTGAACATGTCTGCTGTTTACACAACACTGTTTTCAACTAAAAACGTAAAACTTTTAATGAGTTTTGGCCGTTCATTTACACGACAACAGCGTTTTGGTGGCTGGAAAACGCAAACTTTTAAAAACGGGTTTCAAAGTGCAAGTTTTTGAAAACGGTCTCCGTGTAAACAACAAAAACGTGAATCTGTGGAAACCATGACGTCATGCACATGCGTATTCTAATGGCCTGGCAGCAGAATACAGCGCTTTTAGTCATTTTTGCGGATCTGTGTGAATGGGGATCGTTTTGACAATGGTGTCGTATGTACGCAGGAAAACTTCTCCATTTTAAGCATATCATTGTCGTGTAAACGTACCCTAAATAGGGCAAGAGTTCAAGACTAAATTAAGGGACATAAAGAATCATTCTTGCATTAAAATAGGTATACAGATTAATTTTTACATGATTAAAGAGGATCTATTCTGCTGTTTTCCATGTTCATCTTTCTTTAATGTTGCTGTTTGATCATGAAAAAAATCTCTGCAAAGTTCCAGTTCTTCTCTATATCAGTGTCAGTTTTTCTGAACTCCATTGTAGTAATATTCCTCATTTAAATAATTCATATGCAGAATAAAGGGGCGGGGCCTGGTTAAGTTAGTTAGTAGTGTGTTGAAACTGGCGGTTATGGTAAGGGGCGGGACATTTCTCAAACACTAATCACAACACACTGCTCCAGCCGACCAATCAGAGCACATTGTGCTTTTCAGAAGGAGGGGCTTCATAGAGACAGGAACTAAACAGAGCGTTACTGACAGACTGGGAAGAGAGGAGCTGAACAATGGAGAATATGAGGAAAATAATCAACATTCAAGCAAAAGAAGACTATGGTAAATGGCATTATATGGCCTATTATGTGCAACTCAAATTGTATGATGCTAAAAAAAAGCATTAAGATTTAATACAAGAGGCAAAGACATCCACTGACAAGTAAATGAACAAAGCATAGCTCGCTTCATCTTGAGTACCTGGTTCATCTATCGGTCAAGAAGTGAAAATGAACAAACACTCGTCTTTATTTCTAGGCCTGTGGAGTTTTCTTGTCTATTGTTGTGTTTTTTTGGGCTGAAGATTCAGACCTGAAAAGACCCTTCACTCGTTCTCCGTCCTGAGCCTATTATTCTCAACGCTGTTTTTGATTTTACCGACCTTAGCGAGGAAGAAAACAACACGTCCGCAGGTCGCGTCCACACATTCACTGCTGCTCTGGTTTGATCCGGAGTTTCTCTGCGTACCTAGATTTCAGCAGCTTGCCTGGACGGATTAAAGCAGAAGCGATGTTTTTTAATCAAAGTGTGGTGATCCCTGCAAGGCAAATTACTGCTGCAGGGCGGACAGCGCCAAACCTTCTGACAGCAGCCAATCAGAGAGCAGAGCGAGGCCTTGGCACGCCGCTTTGATGAGACATGCCGAATCCTGGATCTGCAGGCCTGTGGTCTGGCCTGCACACAGACTCCAGCCAAGCGAGACTTCATCCTAACCTTAAATAGAGAGAACATCTGCCTCCAAGATGCAGGAGAGAAAACCCAACACCAAATCCTTCATATACCTCCAGATAAATACAACTGATTCAGTCCTGTCCAGATGAACCTTCAGCAGTGTGACTTACAAACAATACGGTTCAGATTTAAGGAAGTATTCCCCCTTTTTTTTTAAATTTATTTTTATTATTTAATATGTTATTTATTATTTAAATATACGTCAGAATATTAATGAAAAATATATACAGATGAGTCAATGCTGTACACTGTAAAAAAAAAATATGATCAATTAGTTATGACGACGTAAGTTTTTACATTGTTTTAACTCAACAAAATAAGTTCAGCAATTTTCAACTTTTTTATAAGTTATACAAGATTCAACTCATTTTTTAAAGCCAGTTTAATGTAATTTAAGTTGGAATTACTTAAACATCCAAGTTCATTGTACTTAAAAATTTAAGGCAATTTTTTTTTTTTTTTATCTCTGTAACTTATTAATAAATCAATATTGAATATGTTTCTAATTTAATTTATGGAAGAATTTCGCTTCTTCATTGCTTCATTCATGCACACAATCAGAAATGATTAACATATTTAACATGCTTACTTCACTGTTATATAAGAAACTAACTAAAAGGATTTATATGCTGTGAGTTTGATATTTTATATGTTTAGACATATATGAAGATGGTCAACCCAGCATGAATGAGTTCACACGAAGGCCTTACTCCGACTCCTAACAGCTCCTTCATCTCCAGTGTTTCTCACAATGATTCGTATTGATGTATTTTTAGTTTCCGCTCTTGCTGTGTTTCTGCTGTGGTCAGGACTGAGGATTCTGGGAACTCAATAGGATCAGCGTTTAAAGAGTGAACGGGAAGGTGGAGGGAAATCTTCTAAAGCCGTCTTCATCTGCGCCGGTCAGCTCAGGCTTTCACAATCAGAGTTAAAGACTCGGGGAATGAAGATTCAGAGGGAGGTGAGCTTTAAACCTGCGGCCGCCTGATTAAACGCTGTGTATTCACGCAGCAGGGGATTCTGGGAGAAACCGCCATGATCCCGGATCTCAATAAGACGTCCAATCAGAATTATCATTCAACTATTAATGAGCTTGTGTCACTGTAGAATCGTTGTTTAAAGAAATCTGGCAACCAAATGTTTTCAGACAAACAATTTTCCGACAATGGCTGCGGCTCAGATAAGGTTGCGTTCTTGATTTGTCTGGTTTATTGTCGTGCATTAATAATCAATTCTGTCCTTGTCTTTTCGCCGCAGAGCAGTGAAAGGGCCGCCGCTTCCTAAAATGGTCAAATAATTAACAGCGCACTGATGAAGATCATTTGGAAAATTAAAAATCATCAACAACATTTTTTTGTGGAGCACACGTCTTTTGTGCATATTAATTAAGCATTATTGTGAATAATTAGGTGGCCTCCAGTAAGGAATCTTCAGCAAACAGGAGAACAGAGCTGACGCGCTCAGACTGCCGTCATAAATTTACTTCTGTGCGTCTAACGCTCGTGACGGACGCGCTTCATTCATTACTGTAAATATTCTGCCTTGTTCTGGAGACAGATCTGCTTTTGACCCAACCGGTGAATGTCAAGAATATCATGTCACATTTCACCCTCAATAAATTATGATTATTATTATTATTATCATTATTAACAGCAACAATAAATATTATAATATATTTGTTTTTTAAATTATCATTCCTGTAATGTGAAAAGTACTTTCTGTATTGTTTAATTTATGCTAATTTAAGCAAAAATAAATATTTGTATGATTTGTATTACTGCACTGGGATAAAAAACAACCCAAGTTGGGTTGAAAATGGACAAGCCCAGCGTTTGGGTTAAATGTTTGCCCAACGTGCTGGGTAGTTTTATTTAACCCAACTATTGTTGAAAAATTACTGTCTGGCTTAAAATGAACCCAAAATAAGTTGGAAATTAAAAATCAGACACATAATTACTAGAGGAAACAATAATAATCAAAAGATGAACATTTTTTAATAAGCAATTTTATAAATGTTTATCATTTAATTATTATTTATTAAACTTCTTAATTAATATTTATTTTCAATGTTTATATCCAACCTATTTTGGGTTGATTTTAAGCAAGCAATGTAGTAGTAATAAAGTAGTAATTTTTAAACAATAGTTGAGTGGTCAAACATTTAACCCAACCGCTGGGTCAAAACAACCCAATTTTTAACCCAACTTGGGTTCATTTTAGCCCAACATTTTTTCAGAGTGTCTGTTTGAATTGTATTACATAAACAATAATCAAATTAACAAAAAAGTTTAAAAAAAAAAACAAAAAACAAAAAAACATATGTAATAATAATGAGGTAATCATTTCTCTAGGTAAATAATGTAACCATAAATTAATTGTGTGTGTGTGAAATATATATATATATATATATATATATATATATATATATTTCATTGGTTAAACATATTTTGAGACAGGTTTCAATATTTCTGTGTTTGTTATTTTCAGCCTGCTTTGCTTCTCTCTCACGGCAAACACTCATCCGCTCTCCTTCTGAAAGAAACGCCACGTACGACTGTAATGAGAAGACACGGCCTTTCATTAAATATGTATCAATATATGACATGTAGAAGAATATGCTGGACAAATGTTTGGTGATTAAGAGCGAGAGATATGGCTAAATAGTGCTGCTCAGAGCTCATAAATCTGAGGTAATTACAGCCGCGACCATACGCACAGAGAATCTGGAGGAGCCTCGCTCAGGTCAAGAGTCAAAGGGCAAAGGTCAACCTGTTCGGTTAGAATGAAGAGGGAGGAGAGCAGGGCTGAGGTGACCTACATCAAACCATGAGGAATTATGGGAGAGAGAGACTTCCTCAGGGAGCTCGACATCCACCGCCAGGCTTCAGATGGAGGCGTTTTGATCTGTTGAAGGAGTCGCTCTAAAGCGTGCGGCCCTTTGAACGCAGACGCAGCCGAAAGAGAGCAGAAATAGAGCAATGAAGGAGAAAAGACCCTCTTGTTTAGAGACAGCAGTGAAGGACATGGTATTTTTGGCTTGTGTGTTTGTTAACAGTTCATTAAAAACACTTTACTTGAAGCTTTTATGTTTAATAAATTATAAAGGTATGGTAATGCACTGTATATTTTCATAACTGTAACCAAAGTTAAAGTGCATTATAATCTTTGCAGATTCCCTGAAAATAGTTGTTGTGGAAATTGTGTTTTAATGTATTACACTTTCTAAAGGTGTAAGAATGAATGGATCAGTAGGACACGTTACAATAAGATCTCATTAGTTAACTAACATGATCAAACAATGAGCAATATATTTGTACAGCATTTATTACCCTTTGTTAATGTTAATGTTAGTTCACAGTGCACTAATTAACAGATACAATCTTTTTTTGATCAAAAAAGCATTTTTGTAATAGTAAATAAGTAACATTAACTAAGGTTAATTAATGCTGTAGAGGTATTGTTCATTGTTAGTTCATGTTAACTAACGCTAACATTAACAAATGAAACCTTATTGTAAAGTGTTACTGATAAAGATAATAATGTATAACTGTGGACACAATTATTCATGAGATCATTCAAAGCACTTTAAGTTAAAGCATAATTAATGCATTAAAAATACTTTATAATGCATTATATATAAAGGCTTCAAGTAAAGTGTTAACACAATTATTCATTCACCCTCATGTTGTCATAAACTCATATACTCAGGGTTGCCAAGTCTGCGGTTTTCCTGTGGAATTGGGCTCTAATAAACTGTTGCCGCAGGTTGATTTCCCCCCGCGGGTTAAACGTTTGACATATCGCATACATTATATTTGACTGAAACACTTTATTGAAATATTTTATATTCTACCAATGATAAAACCGTAAGTGTTGTGAAAGAGGGCTGTGTTTATGATCACTACCATATAATGGTTTTCAATTGTCATAACAGTGACTGTAAAATCTGTATTTTAGGTATGGGAATGGCAGATTTTGAGTTTTGGTATCTGGGATATTTTTGATTGGTCATTGTGCTGGTTTTGTTTCACAGATCTGGCAACCCTGTATACCGTTGGTCAGTGATGCTCACTGTGATTCTTCAAAACTTCTGCTTACATTTACATTTGTGCATTTGGCAGACGCTTTAATTGCATTGCATTCAACCTTTACATGTTATTATCAGTTCACGCATTCCCTGGGAATCGAACCCATGACCTTGGTGTTGCAAACGCCATGACCTGCAGGAATGTGTTTCATATAACAAACAGCAGTGTATAGGTGTCTGTGTGTGTGAGAGCATGTTTAAGAGTGTGTGTGTGTGTAGATAAGAACCCGGCCGTCAGATCCCTTCACTGGCGCTGGGGACCCGCGTTTGTCTTTGGAAGTAGAGTTTGTTGTTTCAGCGCCTTTGACTGAGGTCATATCAAATTAACAGTCGATCTTCAGCGTAAAAATAGCATACCATTAATTTCTTCTGCGCATAAATCTTAAAGGTTGACCTGATTTTTAATGTTAAACTCTGTGAAGAAATTAAAGAGTGCGGCGGAACACGTTACAATACAGACTGAACTAATTTTAGCTTCATCTCCGTCTGTACGGGACGAACACACGCTGTCTGCTGAAGAGTTAAAGTCTGACAGATTTACTGGACTGCACACAACAAACATCATACAGAACAAAACATGTGGAAGTAAAGCAACAGTCACTCTTAACTCTGGTAAAATCCCTGTAATGCACAGCCTCCGCTAGATTATTGCTTTTATAAAACACTTTACTTGAAGTCTTTATGTATAATACATTATAAAGTTATATAAAAAGGTATGTACAGTGTAATGTCTTTTCATAAAAATGCATTATAATCTTTGCAGATTCTAAAACTGATGGTTGTGGAAATGATGTTTTAATGCATTACACTTTCTAAAGGTGTAAGAATGAACATACAAAACAAAACATTTCAAAATAAAGCAATAAATCATCTCCATAAAACCCTAATAAACCCTTATTGCCTTTATGAAACTGATATGATAAAATACACCAATGTCCAATAAATTACATGAACAATTCTTTCACCAATTAATATAGTTCATTAGTGTAAGTGTAGCTGTTTACCACATCAATATAGTGTGTTTGTGTTTATCAGCATTTCACAGCGGCTTCCAATCAGAATTTAGAGTCATAACGATCTGTTTCATAATTAGATTCTTTAAAATGTGTGCCATTATGCAAAGAACTTGCGTAACACTTCATAACTTTCATTAATAAGCCATTAACAAATATTACGCTGCCTAATACTTAACAGATCACTAGTCCATGTAGATATGAATACGTATGAAAATATATGAATCAAAGTTTCTTGACATTTCTATCTATTTGAATGTACATTGACTAACGATCTGTTAAACATTATATAATGCAACTGCATCTGTTAATGTCACCGATGGAAACTTTGCAGCTTTGCGAGCAACAAAAATAGTGCAACGATAATCAGTTTTCAGGTAATAAAACTCTTGGTTAACTTTAGCAGGCTTAAAGCCTTTAATTGTATCCGCAGTGGTTAACAAGCTTAGCCGCGTCTTAAGAATATGGTCAGCGTCGCATAGTTTAAATAGATCCTACTTATTTCTTGTTAAAGGTTTTAGATTTGTTGGCTCTTGTGCAACACAATGATAAAGCTTCCAGCTTTCAAACACGACCATTACAAGTGCATTAGCGCTCGCTACTTTATTAGCACGTTCACCCGCTAGTACAGAGGCTGCCACCAGCAAAAGCAGATTATGCCTCCAAATCAAGCCCCAACTAATGATAAAGTCCCACAACACAGTCAATTATAGCATTTTCATTAGAGTGTCTTTGTGCCGTGCGTTTGCTGTTTGTTATTCCAATATTACGGAAGGCTGAATATGAAGTGACAGTGGCTTTACTGGGCTCAAGATGAGTCAATCGACGGCTGGAAGTCAGACAAAACCATGGTTTGAAAGAAAATCATTACAGTTAAATCAGGAGGATTTCCAAAGCAGAGAGCAGAGGAGGGCGGAGAGGGTTTCGTGTTGAAACACACAGGCTCGCTTCCAAAACCTAGAGAGCGTGTTTTAAAGCGTTGTAGGGAAAGAGATTCCTTCTTTTGGACAAATTTCACCAAATCAATTTTGCATCTATACTTAGAGAACAGAATAGCAGAATGTATATTGTTTAAAGGCACCATGAAATCAAAATGGGCAATTCTCATGTTTTTTTATGGAATATTGCAGTGTTTATTCTAAATGATTTATCGTCATTGTGTTAAATTCATGTTCCTGCTAATCTTGAATCAGAATATCTTCTCCTCCCTCTTGCAGCATCTCTTCTCTTCTCTGATGACGAGGGCGGGGCAACCTGTCACTCACATGAGATCCACCAATAGCAAACCACAACCATCCAATCAAAATCAAGCCCCGCCCTACATTTGTTCTTGTTCCAGAAGCGTTTCACTCGGATATACGACACAATAGAGAAGAAACAACTAATGCAACTTCTGTTTCATGCTCACTTTTATGTCTGTAAAAGTGTGTAAAAATACGGAAAAAAATACACTGTAAAAAAAATCCGGGTGAAATTTATGCTGAAAAAATAAAAATGGCAGCTGTGGTTGCCAGAAATTCACTGATATGGGAATAATGTTTCAGGTATTACACGATGACATATTGGTGCCTGTATATTTATGATCATATACTAGTGAAATAATGTTAATATACCAATCCTCTTGAACTAACAAAATCTGCTTTTTTTCTTAAAAAATGTACAGATAACCACCATAATAATACAGCTGGCACATCAGAAAACCTGGCTGTAAAACATGTCCGATACTTAAAGACAAAATACCATCAGGCTAACACACATGACACTAAAATAATGCAATAAATATTAACAGAAATATTAACAGAAAATGTGGTGTAACACATGCAATGTCCATGAGTGATAACAAAAATGAGAAGAAACAACCATTTATATAAAGTCTAATCACATGTGATGTGTCACGCAGGGACTTCTGGGAATGACCTTTTACTGTTTTCCACCGTAAAAAATGTTTTTTTTGACAAAATTTTACACTGTAAGGTAATTATATCAGCAACATCCTAAAACCAAACTACTGAAATCAGCAGTGTCCTGAGTCTCCTGCCACTTACTACAGTAAATTATACAGCAGTTCACTTGATTTTGTACCAGATTCATGACGTATCTCACAGAAACACTAGAACCACTAGAACGGTATTTCAGAACTGTTTTCATGCACGTTTGTATTTCTAAACTATTAAGTAAATTAGTCAAAGATCAGGTTAACTTTAATAATGACTAATATCTTCAACAATTCAACCATGAGACGTTTCAAACGGAGCTGTGATTAGCAGACATTTAAGGACAAACGTCTGCATCCGAGACAGTTCCTCGCTGCTGATGAATAACCTCAGAGAACAGATCTGATGGCGCTTTAACCTAATTTAAGTCTATACAAGGTTAAAGTCCACAAATATGCGGCTCGCGGTGATAACTTCACAAACAGCGAGCAAAGCAAGCGAACTTCTCTGTGCTGGTGAAGTAATAAGAGTCTGTATTTAGCATTTAAATGGTTTCTCAATGAAAAAAAGGGTTATAATGTTTAGGGGGTTTACACTTTTTCTCATCAAAAACTGATGTAGCTGAAGACAGACAATTGAAGAACAAACGCAAGAGAATAAAACCAGGCCCGAATGTGATTATGAGAGCCATTAATAAAAGGCATCTTGCGGCCGGCGACACGGAGACTGAACCTATGTTTTAGAAGCGGGTGTGTCTCTTGAACGGCACCAGAACAGCCCTCCATCTGTGGGCCTTTCATGTGGTCGAGCCCACGAGTCTGCACCGGCGATCCAATCACGTCAGCGCACATCGTCCCATCCAGGAGTCTTTGCATTTCCTGCACTTTCTAAGTTTCAATCAAAACTCCAGAACAAAAGAGCCTCCCAAACCAGTGCAGATGCCTGAGTTAAACCAGATGAAACCCCCCTATTTTTACCCAGCGCTGCCAAGAAGAGTCTCCGGGACATCCTGTGCGCAGAGACGTTTGGAGAAGCCCACATTTCACTCAGAAACAAAGACATTTCTCTGTTCTGGAGCCTTTGAAAATGATCCTGATTAGGGCTTTTGAAACTCCTGTGCTTAGGATGGAAAGCCAGCACACGTTTATCACGGACCACGGCAGCTCAAACCCGCACTGACTTCAGATGAGACGTGTTGATGAGACGGGATATTGTGCTGTGCAGATTATCAAACTGTGACTGTACAAACTTCACTGGGTTGAAATCAGGACCAGATTTTAAAAATCAATCAGTCAGACCATCCATCCATCCATCAATCTATAATCCATCCATTCATCCATCCATCCATCCATCAATCTATAATCCATCCATCCATCCATCCATCCATCAATCTATAATCCATCCATCCATCCATCCATCCATCCATCAATCTATAATCCATCCATTCATCCATCCATCCATTCATCCATCCATCCATCCATCCATCCATCCATCCATCCATCTATAATCCATCCATTCATTCATCCATCCATTCATCCATCCATCCATTCATCAATCTATAATCCATCCATTCATCCATTCATCCATTCATCCATCCATTCATCCATTCATCCATTCATCCATCCATTCATCCATCAATCTATAATCCATCCATTCATCCATCCATCCATTCATCAATCTATAATCCATCCATTCATCCATCCATCCATTCATCCATCCATTCATCCATCAATCTATAATCCATCCATTCATCCATCCATCCATCCATCAATCTATAATCCATCCATTCATCCATCCATCCATTCATCCATCCATTCATCCATCAATCTATAATCCATCCATTCATCCATCCATCCATTCATCCATCCATCCATCCATCCATCAATCTATAATCCATCCATTCATCCATCCATCCATTCATCCATCCATCCATCCATCAATCTATAATCCATCCATTCATCCATCCATCCATTCATCCATCCATCCATCCATCAATCTATAATCCATCCATTCATCCATCCATCCATTCATCCATTCATCCATTCATCCATCCATTCATCCATCAATCTATAATCCATCCATCCATCCATCCATCCATTCATCCATCAATCTATAATCCATCCATTCATCCATCCATTCATCCATCAATCTATAATCCATCCATCCATCCATCCATCCATCCATCTAATCATCCATCCATTCATCCATCTAATCATCCATCTATAATCAATCCATCAATCTATAATCCATCCATCCACAATCTATCAATAATCCATCCATCCATTCATCCATCCATTCATCCATTCATCCATTCATCCATCCATCTCTAATCCATCCATCCATAAACCATCCATCCATCCATTCATATATAATCCATCTATCCATCCATTTATAATCCATCCATCAATCTATAATCCATCCATCCATCCATCCATCCATCTATAACTCATCCATTTATAATCCATTTATAATCCATCCATCCATCTATAATCCATCTATCTAATCATCCATCTATAATCAATCCATCAATCTATAATCCATCCATAATCCATCCATCCATCATCATCTATAATCCATCCATCCATCCATCTATCTATATCCCATCCATTTATAATCCATCCATAATCCATCTATAATCCATTCATCCATAATCCATCCATCCATCCATCCATCTATAATCCATCCATCAATCTATAATCCATCCATAATCCATCCATCCATCCATCCATCCATCCTCCACTCATCCATCTATAATCCATCCATCTAATATCAATCCATCAATCTATAATCCATCCATCCATAATCCATCAATAATCCATCCATCCATCCATCCTCCATTCATCCATCTATAATCAATCCATCCATCTATAATCCATCTATCTATAATCTATCCATCTATAATCCATCTATCTAATCATCCATCTATAATCAATCCATCAATCTATAATCCATCCATAATCCATCCATCCATCCATCCATCCATCCATCCATCCATCCATCATCATCTATAATCCATCCATCCATCCATCTATCTATATCCCATCCATTTATAATCCATCCATAATCCATCTATAATCCATTCATCCATAATCCATCCATCCATCCATCCATCTATAATCCATCCATCAATCTATAATCCATCCATAATCCATCCATCCATCCATCCATCCATCCATCCTCCACTCATCCATCTATAATCCATCCATCTAATATCAATCCATCAATCTATAATCCATCCATCCATAATCCATCAATAATCCATCCATCCATCCATCCATCCATCCTCCATTCATCCATCTATAATCAATCCATCCATCTATAATCCATCTATCTATAATCTATCCATCTATAATCCATCTATCTAATCATCCATCTATAATCAATCCATCAATCTATAATCCATCCATAATCCATCCATCCATCCATCATCATCTATAATCCATCCATCCATCCATAATCCATCTATCTATAACCCATCCATTTATAATCCATCCATAATCCATCTATAATCCATTCATCCATAATCCATCCATCCATCCTCCATTCATCCATCTATAATCCATCCATAATCCATCCATAATCCATCCATCCATCCATCCATCCATCCATCCATCCTCCACTCATCCATCTATAATCCATCCATCTAATCATCCATCTATAATCAATCCATCAATCTATAATCCATCCATCCATAATCCATCAATAATCCATCCATCCATCCATCCTCCATTCATCCATCTATAATCTATCCATCTAATCATCCATCTATAATCCATCTATCTATAATCTATCCATTTATAATCCATCCATAATCCATCCATCCATCTTTAATCATCTATAATCATCCATCCATCCATCCATCCATAATCATCTATAATCCATCTATAATCAATCCATCCATCGAATCATCCATAGATAATGCAGAATTTTTTAAAGTATTATGCGTTCATAGGACAAATGTAAAACTTCAAGTTTTTTTTTTTTTTTTTTTTTTTTTTTTTAACTTTCAGGCAATCTTTGTCAAAGCAACATGAAAGTTTGTCTTGATGAACGCTCCTCTGCCTGTTTTTGATTCTGAGGTTTGTGGTTAGGCTGTCAGTAGGTGAAATGGGTTTCCCTGCATTAAAGCCCCAGCGCGCACACACACACACACACACACACACACACACACCTGGCACCGCTCAGCTCCAGCACACAATTCAGTAAACATCTCAGTGTCGCCTAAATCACACACAGACGTACTCACCGCACCGCACTGAGATAATGATCATCACGTTTACCCTGATGCATGACACACAAGAGTGAGGAAAAATCCCAAAGAGCTTCTGTAACACCAAACCTGGTTATTAATCTCCACAACATACATGCACAACCCAGATGAATTTCTATATTTGAATACTGTACTGAATACAGTGCAATGCACTTGACCTTCCATTTCCAACGTGACAAATGAACTACATCACATATGTTCAAATCCTTCAGCCACATTCTTTAACACTGAAAAGAAAATGCTATTCAAAATTAGATTAAAAACGCTGAAATGTAAAAATGCTAAATTAAACATGTAGTGTAGTCATGTAACCACTGAAGCAGCTACTGTTTGAATACTAATGAAACATTTATTATTATACATACTAAATATGCTTGGCATATCTGGTGAGGTTTGTACAGTAGAACGCTAATATTCATTGTGAATGTGAACAGAATGAGATGATCATTCAGACGCCGCAGACCTGAAGATCGTATATGATCCACATGCAGAACCTGTGGAGAGTTTTACTGGGATTTGATGATTCTGACGTTGCTATAATCAGGATTTTAACTGCAGACATCAGAAAAGATGGATGTGTGTGTTTAATTCTAACCTTCGTGAAGTTAGTTCTGCAGTGGGTCATTTCTAATTTAAAAGCAGAGCTTTACTAGTAGCTCTTTCATCCTTATTAAAGACATTTCAGGGCATACAGTAGCCAGAAGGTATGCTTTAAATATATGTCATTTACCGCTTTCAGAAGGAAAAAATCTGGGTTTTACTGAGGAAATTTACACTTACCATGAGCAATACAAGAACAGACGTACTGAGACGACTGTTTCAACAAGGAACCTTTTAAATATTTGTGATATCTTGAATGCAACATTTTTTTTCCCAACACAAGTATTTTTACTCATACATCTTGTTCTGTTTGTCCAACACGACTAGTTTCCAGCGTTCAGCAACTTTATAGTTTTACACTGAAATCGAAATACCGCACAAAGCAACGAAACTCCACCCAGTCGTAACATGTTTGGTGAGGTGGGGCTACTCAAATGGGAAATCAAATTGCATTCGGACACATTTGAGAATGCAGCAATACACAAAATCAAGCTAGACGCATTACATTAAGTCTGACGATTCTTCATGCAAACTACAGCCTGGATTGTCCGCTGATGTTCCTAAGTGTCTAACTCACAGTAGCATTGTCAGTTTATCCGGTCTGCTGTAGGTTTGAGAACATGAAAACCAGCTGGAGAAAAGCTTTTCCTGGTGCTCATGTTCCCCTCTTGAGAGCAGAGAACACACGGTTACTCAACTCAACATCAGCACACAGACACAGCAAATCAAACTTAACCAAAGATAAACAAAACAACTCATTTGCACACAAAAGCAGAGAGGATTAACTGCGTCCGTCTGCTGTAGAGCGGCTCCTGTAAACAGGCGTCGTGTTGAGATGACACAGCTGTAGTCGCACTTAAACACAACCACATCGTCACCGCTCACACAGCAAACACAAAAAACAAGACCTGACAAAAGCAATGTTTCGGATGGTGGACCACAGATTCCATCAGAGAAGTTCTTCAGGCCAGAGTGTCCTGCTTACATTGATGCTTTGAGCAATTTCCACCAAAACCAGATTGCAAAAGCCTCAATATTTCCATAAAAATGCATAAACATCTAAACGAGGAGTACAGGGAGATGTTTTGCACTTCGAATATCAGAGAAACAACCAATCTAGCAAGCCAAAATGAGTCAGATGGACTGCAAGAAGAAATCTGGTCTGAAAATGCTCTTATTTTCCCGTGAACTACACATAAAGAAACCTTCTTACGGGAAAGAGTGGCTGTCTCGCTCTCCAAGCTTTCCCGAAAACCTATGAACCCTGTTAAACTTTGACAGGTCTATTTAGGTTTAACTTAATTGTTTACAAACCTGTTCAGCTGAGGTCTGCAGGAGAGTTTTCATTTAGATTAATGATATGGAGCTGCTTTCTAATGAGGGTGTTTGACAGTAGACACTTCCATTCGCTGGGCCTCTGGGAAGAGCCTTTGTACTTCAGGTAATTACACACAAACCCTTCACATACTCTAACCTTTCAAGCTTAACACACACACACACACACACACACACACTGGTGTTAGTTAATGCTAAATGCACTCAAGCATTGGACAAAATGGTTCTAGACAGACACATGCAATTAGCTTTTGCTCTTTTGTGTGTTTTAAGCAGCAAGGACGTTGGTTCGTTTGTAGATCTGAACCCACAGGAAAGCAAAATCACAAATGAGATCTTATTAATATCTCAGTTGTTTCTCCTAGAATGCAATGAAATAAAAGAGGTTGTTATTCTGAGAAACAGACCCAAGGAATCTCACATGTGTCTCTTCTGAAGTTTCAGAAATGATCTCAACAATGTCTGATATCAAACTATGCTCTGATACACTGAAATCTCCATATGAACTCCAATATTTGTCATCAAAATCATGCATAAGCAAATGATCTGAGCTGCTTTCCAAACAAATTTTCCTCACAACATTTTTACAGTTGTGCATTTAGTAGACGCTTTTTATATTGCATTCAAGGCACACATTTCATCAGCTCATGCATTCCCTGGGAATCGAACCCAAGACCTTGGCGTTGCGAGTGCTGTGTTCTACTGCTTGAGCTACAGGAAGGCTCAGTTTCTTCTCTGAAATCTCTGTTTCTGGCTAATGTACAGTAAAATAAGATACACACTCAGGACAAGCGATCCGAATGTATCCCAGTGCTATGTACACAAGATATCGCAGTCTCGGTCCCGCAGGACTGCTCACTTTCTTCATTTGACTTGAATTCAGCTTGGCACGTATTCTACAGAGGAAGAGCTCGAGGGAAATCTACGTTTAGTCCCAGTTGTTTGGTGAGGTTTTGTGCTGGAAAAGGCACGAGACAATAGATCGGGCCAGAGACGGGCCGCCGCAGCGCCTGCTATTGAGAGCGGAGAAAGTGCAGAACAAAGTGATTCGTGTGAAAGGCGAGTGGGAAGAAAGAGACAGATTATCTTAATTATCATTCAGAGGCTGCTCGCAGCAGCACCTGTGCATGAATAATAACATTTATCAGCGCTCGGAGATGTGCGAACATTCTTTAAATCACCCTCATTACCGCAGCGCCGAGAGATCAGCCCTGAATTATCCATGTCTACACACAGACGAACACACGGCACCTCCTTTTCTCCGAGGATGGGGTGTGCATCTGTAAAAGCCCATACGGGACCCATACGGTGCCACGGTGGGCACAGGACACAAAGAGCTCAGGGGGGAGATGGCATGGCTTCACCCTGCATTAGCTCACAGACCTCGCCGTGCTCGCAGCGCTCAGCTCCAATATTGTCTTGATGTGAAAAGCATTTGATGGGATAAGGGCCGGGTGAATGACTGAGGCTCCTTCCTGTCACACGCGATCACTTCTGTTTAGCTGAGAACCTCGTCACCAGACACACGTTTATATTTACGAATTACCGCACGTTAATGGAATGCTATGCAGCCAGACACGGGAAAATTAAAACGGAGCCACAAAAACATTTTATAAATGACTCGGATAAACGGAAAAGAAAAGCCGTAATGAACGATTGCAAAACTTGCAACAAGGCCAAAAGCATCGAACCAAGGAGTTTTGCAATATATGACACCAACAGAACTGTGTTTTCTTGCTCTCTTTGAAACAGAGCTGTTTTTTTTTTGGTTTTTTTCCCTTTTCTGTGGAACAAAAACAAGGAGAATTTGCAAAGAATCTTCATGCAGCTTTTTTCCATACAAAAACATGCTGTCAAGTTCCAGAAAAGCACCTTAAAATTAGCCCATACGTTGTAGGTGTTATGCAAATCATTTCATTGTTGACGAACAGACCAAAATTTAATTGCTTTTCACTCATTATATTCCTCTCAAATCTCTCTTGCAGTCACACTTTTAAAAGTGTTGCATCGAGATACTGTAATGATGCTTTTTGTTCTTTTTAGAGCAGGATCGTTGCGGTCAGTGTAAACTGTAGCTGTATAAAGTAACAAGAAATAACTTGAGGGAGAGTAAATGCAGACAGAACTTCATTTTTGAGTAAATGATTGCTGAAATACTGCAGAAAGGAGTTGCCGTTTGCAATAAACACCCCAGGATCTAGAAAGAGAGTAGATTGGCTCAAAAACACCACTTCTGTCTTTCCTAAAATATCTTACACTTGGATAATTTGATAGTCACTCAGAATTAAAATGTCTTTTCAGAGAAAAAAAAAAAAGAAAAAAGAATTAATTATGCGAGTGTTAATGTTCTCCATTCTCTAATGGTGTTCCAGTCCAGAGACCGCAGACGTTTAAATAACAATCCATTTCCAAGTCCAGTGAGATTCTCCACATCTCCACGGACTGGAGTTGGTCAGTTTCTGGTGGCCTGAGACTTCTCGAATCACGTCATGGTGAATTGCAAGGATTCCCCAAACGCCCATGTCAACAAACACGCTCTACGTTTGCAAACGATCCCCGATTTCATGCAGGACTCCATTAGAGTTCAACACGGTGGTCGCCTACGGAATGACACATTCCCTGAGCATCTTCCACAGAGATGTGATGCATAATGACACCATCCATCCCTGCTTTCCAAACCACACCGTGGGTGAAGAGGAGACCCTCATCCATCAAAAGCGCAAAGACGCGTCATTCACGAGGGGGATGGAGGTGAATAGTTTTAGAAGCATTGCAGGGCAAGGGTCTGGGGTTGAGGAGGGCACTCCATGGGAGGGCCTGAACAAAGACACACTTACAGAGGAACGTCAGTGCAGCAAACACACAGAAATGCGAGGAATTCACCCACTGCAATGCCGCCACCAAAGCATCTGGAGAAGCGGAGCAGAGCTGTCAAAAGTTCAGCACCATAAGAGTCGCCTTTGTCCAAGCCATCGCTCCTGGAGAAGAATAGACTCCTTCATCTGAGATGGACACTTCTGATGGTCAATTTAGACGTGTCATTTCCTCCTGACATCAGCCTAATGCTCTGAAGTCTGGATGTGTGCATGGTGACTCAATCCGCAGTTAAAGTCCCAGAAGTGATTCCCATGAGCACAATTGAAAACTCTAAAAAATTCTAATTCTAACAATGCGATAGTAAACTTCAGCTCAGCTTCAACAACGGAAATGGGTAAAGTGGTTGGCTGGTAACTTAAAGGTTCTAGGTTCAAATCCCAGAAATAAAAAAAAAGTGCACTAAACCGCAGGTTACAGGTGCTGAATCTGTAGTCAATTATGTAAGAATAAAACATGAAGAGAAAACACAATTAATGAAAATCCAAACTCTACATGCTGTCAGTGACACAAAAGCAAACATCAGCTTGGCTTCAACAGTGGAAATGGGTTGTTGACTAATAACCAAAAGGTTGTAGGTTCAAATCCCAGAAGTGATTCCTATGAGCACTAATCTACAGGTTACCGGGGCTGAACCTGTGGTAAATTATGTAAGAATAAAAAGTGAAGAGAAAAAACATGGTAATGACAATCCAAACTCTACAGTACATGCTGTTAATTGCGCAATAGCAAACTTCAGCTCAGCAATGGAAATGGGTAAAGTGGTTGGCTGGTAACTTAAAGGTTGTAGGTTCCAATCCCAGAAGTCATGCACTAAATCTGCCTGCTACATCACGATGACTAGATCTGTAGTGACTAACAGCTAGAATGAACAGTCTTGATGATCCTGGAACAACACTCCTGTCAACCAATCAGATTTTAGGGCAGTTCATGGTTAAAGTTGGATTAAAATATGTTGTTTTTTGAATGATGTTGATCCAGGAACACACCCTACCTGGCACATTTTCTTTATGAAAAAAATTCAAGAATAACGACAATGCAAACTGTACATTTACACTTATGCATTTGGGAGACGCTTTTATCCACAGCAACTTACATTGCAGTCAAACTATATATTTGATCTAGGAATCAAACCCATGACCTTGTCATTGCCAGTGCCACGATCTACTGATTGAGCTCCAGAAACGCCAAAAAGTCTACATGCCATTAATTATGAAACAGCAAAATTCACTTCAGATCTCGGATATAAAGTGGCTCTGACAACAACAGGCTGAGACCTGAATAAAGATTATTTTATCATTCCTCACATCTTGTCAAATCACATTTGATAAAACTAATCATTTTCTCAGCTCCTCACTGATGTGATTTTATCTCTCTGGTCTTTAAAGACGTAGACGACTAAATCAGTCAATCCTCACCTCCATCAGCACGCGTGTGTGTGTGTGTGTGTGTGTGTGTGTGTGTAGGTATAATAGAAGCACTCAAAGACCTTTATGAAGGTAAATGAGACGATTTTATTCAGCGGTGTGTTACGGCTCTGTGCTTGAATCATTTATGGATCTCTAATAGCTCTTGAAAGTTCGGCGTGTGTCAACCGGTGAATGTAGTTCATTGACCTTCAGACAGCAGATTAAAGCGCGGCAGCAATACACCCAGATCATTTCTTATGAATATTCCTAGGTCCTGCTAATATGTGAAATATTTGCTTTCACTCTCTCTCCTATTTCATTTATATAAAATATCGCATCACGATAAATTATTCATGTCAATTAGCTTTTCATCTTCCCAGATACAAACTCATGTGATCCTTTTTAACAACTGTTTATTTCAGCGTGTAACTGCGTTTCGCAGCAGTGGGGCGGCCGTGAGCCTCGGGGCAGATTTCTTTAATAAAAGCATCAGATCTTTGCATACCTTTCATTTACATATTAAAGGCGTGAGTGGCTCTTTAAGTGGATTCGGGCACCGCGGTTTCAACGCTCCGTACTCTGACTCGAATTCTGAAGTCCTCAGTGTCTTCCCACCGGAGACAAGAGAGAATATACAAATTAACAGCATCTTTTTAAAGTCTGCTATTCTCAGGACTATTAGACTGACTTACTCTCATCTGATACTTCACTCCCTCACCCAAAACTAATGAACCGAACAGTCAAAGTTCTGTGTTTTCGAGAGATTTCGCTGGTTTTACTACTGAACGGATTATGAGAAGTTAATTCCAGAGTGATTCTCATGAAAACATGTAAGGAATTTTTTATGCATTGTGGCATTATTTATGACAATTAAGTACATTTCTCTCAAAATGTTCATTACTGAAATGCATTTGCTTGTTAGGAAATGTCAGATTAAATGTAAGATAAAAATCTCCTATTAATTTACATTGATCATATTCCAGCATGAAGTTACTGACAGCGATAATGTCATCATGATACAGTATCTGCATACTGAATTCTGATTGGTCGTTTTGCCTTTTCTTTCTTGAATCTATTTAATGATCTAAATTAACAGTTTCATAGTGATTCTCGAACACATTTGACAGAAATCAAGGCAAAACTCAGAATAAAGCGCCTCAAAGGCTAAAACCTGAACTCATCTCAAACTTTAACACTGATATACTGCTGCACAAACACTGCCATTCATTTCTATTACTGTATTATAGTCAAAACATAATACAAATGATTTATTTTAATCTTCATTTCATCTAGACAAACTATAAGATCTTATTTCTGCTGCTGTTTTTCACTGAAATGATTAAGTGATCTGTTTTTAATGAAGGTACAACAGATCAGGAGTGATTCGGTTTTTTTTAAGGATTCTTTCATCTTATGAAATAACAATAATCTGCAAGACCTCAATGACCTCTGATCGAGAAGATGCTTGAGATGCCGTCAAAAGACAGTTTCATAAGTTTTGATCTTATTAGATTTCACAGTAGATTAAAATACATATCGTCACAGATGGGACACAACCTAAGAACTTTGAGAAGTAATATTCCAACCAGATTAAGATGGATCAAAGAAAATAAAAATGAAAGGAAATTTTAATCTGCTCTAAACACTTTCTGAATCCATATTCACATCGCAGGACATTAAATTCTCTCATCATCCTAGGTTGGCACGCGTCATGGGTCGGGCTGTACTTCAACAAGACAGGATGATCTTACGCTGGCAGTTTGTGGGTTTACGAGGGTCTTACGGATGTCAGACGGGTCATGGGCTGTAATCATGAGACATGTAACACGGATCAGACATGCCCATTGGTCAGGTGCAGCGAGACATCATGTCAGGTCATGTCAGGTTTGCTCTAACAGCACATGACCAGATAAACCTCATAAAGGCACATATGGATGCAAGACTAGAGCTTCCCTTCGGCCACACTGGAAGTGACCTGCCACCCGTACGAAGACTGTGACTTTGACTGGTTGTCCCTCTGGGCACGAACATTTGAGTCACCCATGACCATCTCAAGGAGAAAGACTGACCAATGTTGAGGTCAACAAGTAAATCATCATCTTCGTCGTCACCATCATCAAATGTCCAGTCAAATCACATTTGACCTGACCCATTTAATCAGGTACAAAAGTTTAGACACTAGATAGTGTTTGTGAGGTTTAAACACTGATCAGTGTTACTGCAAAAACAGAGAACTAGAAGGAGATCTGCTCAAGATGCAGTTTTGTCTCATAAAATAATTCCTCTAGTTCACTGGATTTCAGCTAAGTAGTTTTGACCCAAAAAATGGGTTTCAGGTTTGCTCTGATAAACTGCTAAATCACTTTTGCTCGTAATTTTACTATTCAGTCTATGCAGTTAACATGATGAATGGATGATAGGTGGATAAATGGATGGATGGGTTGATAGATGGATAGGTGGATGGATGGATGGATGTATGTATGGATGGATGGATGTATGGATGGATGGGTGGATGGGTGGATGGATGGATGGATGGATGGATGGATGGATGGGTGGGTGGGTGGGTGGATGGATGGATGGATGGATGGATGGATGGATGGTAGGTGGATGGGTGGGTGGATGGATGGATGGATGGATGGATGGATGGATGGTGGGTGGATGGGTGGATGGATGGTGGGTGGATGGGTGGATGGATGGATGGATGGATGGATGGATGGAGGGATGGATGGATGGGTGGATATATGCTGAGACCAATAACAACATTCAATCACTCTTATTTTCAGTCATTAGTCAGAGACACTCATCAAATCCATGTACAAGAATCACTATTTGTCAAATGTGGGGAAACCCTTTCCCTCTCCATGGGTTCAAATCCATGCGGTTTATATACAATACTGGAAAACACAATTTAGTTTGAAAGTATGTGTCTAAGCACCAAACTATGACATAAACACAAGCAGCTGCATGAGCTTCAGTGAAATACCTGCATGTGTTGGGTTTGTGTCCTCAAACAGTGGATTCTGTCACAGAATAAAATCTTCATCTTTTCTGTTCTTCTGTCTCCTTGTTGCTCTTTCCTGCTGATCCATAATCCATAGTGTGTCTAGCATTAGCCTGCTAACTAGGTATTTTTCCTGACTGAAACCATATTAATAATGGAATACAATATTTGTGCTTACTGAACACTGTATACTGTCTACTTCTTCAAGAAACAGTAAGTGACAGCAGCAGGCCAGACTGTTGAAGAGAGCAGCATGTTGCAATCATTGTCACATGACCTCACTACATTTGTCACATGATCTCAAGATGCATGTTTAAATCAGTGAGTGCAGTGTTGACAACTATTTTCAATGGAAAGTAGCTAAAGTCTGATCAAATAATGAGTCGAGCAAGAGATCACCATAATTAAATAATTAATTGTGCTGATCAATTGAAAATGCTCTATATATATATATATATATATATATATTTTTTTTTTTTTCTTTTTCTTCTTTTTCAGTACATATTTAAATTAATGAAGTTAAATGTGTGAAAAGCGAGCACATTTCCCATGATTCTCTCTGTTAGTAATGAGATGACTATAAAGGTGAGACACAAACCACCAATCAAAGTCTGTCCTCCAAGCACAAATAGCCAATCAGCAGCCTCCCTCGGCAGCCATTCCTCCCAGGATTCCGATTTCGTCAACTTCTAAAAGAATTCCAGGACGTGGTTGTATTTTTCCCGGTTGTTTTTCTCGTGGTGAGGGTTCGTTTCTGCAGCGTGAGAGATCTCGTGGGCTCTAGACTCTGCTTTTAATGAAGTAAAAACAACTCCCACACAAGTTCGCAAGTGTTTCTGAGCAAATTCTGAGATGATTACAAGTGAGCGAGCCGAGGGTGGTCTCTGACTCCTGAGGAAAAGCTGCTGGTTTCTTCCTCTCTCTTTTCTCCTGTTTATTTATTTATTTATATTTTCATTTTCACACACCAATTCGGCTGTTTTAATCACCCTGCCTTCTTTCATAATCGATACGCGGCTTCTCGCCAAATCGCCGTTTGCACTGAAATGAAATAATTAACGAGTGCAAACATTTCCACAAGAAACCGTCTGAAATGTCAAGGCAGAGACACGACAGTCCTGGACTTGGTCCAGATCTGAAACATCACATTTCACAGGTCTTCAAAGATGGAGTCCGTACAGGAGACGGTGAGTTAGGTCTTAAAGCGAGGTATTTGAAGTTTGGCTCACCAGGAGGCAAACGCTGAATCCGTCCCGAGTCTTTTTAACATATCACAAATCTTTCGACTGATTGCAGCAATTCCAAAAGAAAAAAATAACAACATCAAAAAGATGATGGCATTCTGACCGCTGGCCGCCGTGACACGAGCGGCCACACGTAGATGGATGCGTGGCTCTCGGGGTCGTTAATGTATTTGCAGGGTAATTACCAGGCGAAATTTCTGCCTCGCCCTCAAAAATGACATGCAAATGAAGCGCGCATAAAATTAGGCCGGTGAATAAGTGAGTAATTGAGCCTCCAAACCTTTTCTTTTGTGTGAGGACATTTCACACTTTCTCAAAGCCCTTCTGCTGTTTCCTCCATAATGGACGGGTTTGAATCGGTTCACTCTCTGCTCTTTGATCTGGTATTAAAGGATAAAGGAAAGTTGAATTTTTCTAGATTAAGGTTTCAAAGCAACAAAATGGCCAGGACCTTTTTCTTCCTCTTTTATTTCAATTGAGCGAGTCAAGAGTCTCTTTGCCTCTCAAGAGCTGAACTTCATAACCGATCAGTAAAAAAAAAAAAAGAAATCTCTCCATAGAGCCTGGAGGATAATTATGAGAAGGCTAATGAACTCCTAGACTTGTAGTGTCAGTTTCTGTTTCACACGAATGACAGAGACGTGGAGTTTTGCTACCATACGAGTCAAATAACGAAGGCTGACCGAATTTCATTTGTGAATGTTTCAGGTTGAGCGGAGGAGACATGCGCTTTACAGAAAGAAGTGCGGCGTCTGTGTCGGCACGTTTCTTAGATCAAACGCTGACTCTGATGTCATGCAATTATTGGATTTTCTCTTTGTAAAATCCAACATGAACATTCACATTTTACAGAATATTCAGTGAGATGAAAAGCATGACAGGTGGTTAAAAAATGAGAGGGATTGATGACGTCAGCTGAAAAGGAAAGTCATTTCAGATGTTGAACAGTTTACACTCAAATGTTTTTGTTTTAAAATAACATGCTGAAAAATCATTTACATACATTGACCATGAACAGACATTATGATCCCTCTTGCCTCTCCAGTTGTTTCTCCACAAACTGTCCTATCAAAAGTAGAGCAAAGGTCTGACACTTTGGATAGCTTCTAAATCAAATTAAGAAAATTCACATCAGATTATGAGATTATAAAAAATGAAAACGATGCAAATAATCATGAACTGGCTATGCACCTATATTGTGCAGCAAGTGTAAAATTACTGTGATTGCATTTTCATATGATTTCATGCACTCCTCAGGTAGGAAAACTGTGTAATTTTAGTCTCACAATAAAAGCTCTGACTAAAAGCAGCACAAACACTCTATTTGACCATTTTAAACAGAGTGATGAATGAAACTAATGTACTCACAAATTGTTTTTCTCTCCGCCTCTTTTTTTCCTTGGATCCTTTATTTTTTATGCAATATTAAGACATGTAATTAACACGAGGAGCATTAAAGGGGCTCTTAACTATAATTTGCAGTTCATGAACTGTTTTTAAAAATTACACTTAATATAATTAACTTCTGTCATTAGGCCTAATCCCCAACGGCTGTGTGTGAATGCTTGCCTTAAAAAATTACATATAGAAGGAAAGATGAAAAAAAAGGCATAGGTTTCCATGTCCCTGGAACAGGTCTGATCGCGTTCGGCTTTGCATTTTGAGTCCAGAACGTGCAATTATTGGACTGCGAGGGGCAATGTTGACGAGTCTATTATAAACAGCCTGCTCGTATAACACACACACACACACGCGCGTTTATGCGAGAGAATTGGCAGCAGTGCTTTAGAGTCAGCCTATAAACACTGAACAAGTTAAAGAGTAAGTATGAGGACGTTAAATCTAAATTACTAACTGTTAAACTGTTGCATATTTATCCTGACAGACAGCTGTGGAGTCACATGAGCGTATCAGCTGCATTACCGTGTGCAGTGGTATGGTGTGCATCAGGGCTCTGTCCTGGGCCAAAGTGAGTTTCGCTGCTTTGACTGTTTGTCAGGGTATATGAACATGCTATGAATGGGAGGAGGATCTCTGTCAGGATAACTGACCGCTAATCTAAACAGATATGATTATAACCCCTGCGACAGGCCGCCACGCGAGCACAATTCCACTCCCCTGGAAACGCGTAATGAAGGATGTTCCTGGACCCCAGCTGAGACCCTGCAGTCAGAGCCCTGATCAGGCATCTAATCAGCACTCAGCTGCACACACACACACACACACGCACGCACACACAACCTGCTGCCTGCCGCTCAAATCTGTGTTTCTGCATATCAAAGACTCCATAAAACGTGCTGGCAAAACCTATAATTACCTTTCTCCTCTTTTTAAACGAATAGCCAAAATAGGCTTTTACTGTAGGTGTGTGTGAGGGTGTGTGTGAGTGTGAGGGTGTGTGTTAAAGCAGATGTAAATGTGTGCATATGCATGCTAGTGTGTTAATAAATAAAGGTTAAAAGGTAACTACTGGTGGGGTCAAAGTTCATGAAAATGTTCCTTCTAAGATAAAAACAAGAACTAACCTTTTAATTTAATACATAAATAATAATTCACCTAAAATTAATTTCTCAAACAGATTGATTGATTGATTGATTGATTAAATATACACATCAAAAGTCAGCACTGCACCTCTGGGAATACAGCTCAACAGTGGTAACACAAATACACAACGTGTTGCACACAATTCTGGAGCTTTCACTAACAAAAATCACACCTGCAAACCCACTTCAGTCTCTGCCAGTAATCAGACCCAGAAGTCACCCAACCACAAAGCATGCTGGGTAACCGGCAGCACCATACTACACTAATATACTTTAATTTTGTTTGTGTAGAGTCTGTGTTTTAGATTTTGTAATTTTTTTTTTTTTTTTTTTTTGTGCCTTGTTTATATATTTGCATTTTGTGTCATTATTAATTTGTTTAGATTATGTGGATTAAGCCGTTGGTAATTTGTAGTTTATATGATTTGTAGTTTGTGTGTGTGTGTGTGTGTGTGTGTGTGTGTGTCTCTCTCTGGGCGGAGCAGCTGTTGGCCTCTCGCTGCTCATCTGTCTGTCTGTCTGTCTGTACGACATTGAACTGTCTCTCTTTGTGAGTGCCAGGCCCTACACACACACACACACACACACACACACACACACACACACACAGAGAGAGAGAGAATCGTACAGGCAGCATATGGGAGACATGAATAATTGAGTTAGGTCAAAAGTATGAGTCCAGCAAAACTTGAGGTTAAATCAGAAATTTTGACTCTGTTACATAACGTGTCAGAATTATTATTTTTTTTTAAACATTCTGTTTGAACCTTGTTCAATATAGTGTAAAATATATAATATTATAATTGTATACTTTATTATTACTATATTTTTCAGTCATGAAAACTATGAAACAGAAATATGGCAATGATGTCATCACTAAAGCATGTGACGCACATGAAGACTCTTTTAATATTAAACATTTCAAATGATCAAATGTTTGATTAACAGTGTGTGTATATGTTAATTTTGAATCAGTTTAAATGAATGATTCAAATATATATTCAATATAAACCTAAAAGTGACCTGAAAGTGTTTAATTTGTTTCATTTTATATATTTCCATTAACTTTAATATGTTGTTAATAAATTGTCTTTTATGCACATAGTTATGAATACAGTAACTTTACAGCATATATGAATCTAGGTTAACGATGATTTCCACGTATACTAGTACTCAATGTTTAACAGTAAATAAAAAACAAGTCGTAAAAAATATGTTTTAGAACAAATATGAATTAACAATGACCAATAGTATTTTTAAATGAACATTAACCTAGATAATTAAATGCTGGAAAAGTCTTTTATTGTTAGTTCATGAAGCCTAATGATTTGAATAATACATTTTGTTAACAAATTGAACCATATTGCACAGCGCTACCATATATGAAATATATTATTTTACATATAAATTTTTGAATGAAAATAACCTTTTTTTTTTTAAACCTTTTTTATGTACAGTATAATTATTACAAAAAAAATAAATAAATAAATAAAAAAAGCTCAGTTATACTCTGTGTGTGTGTGTGTGTGTGTGTGTGTGTGTGTGTGTGTGTGTGTGTGTGTGTGTGTGTGTGTGTGAGCTGTTATATTATCTGTGAGAGTGGCGTTTGTTTTCGCAATGGAAGATTTAAGCCGTGCAGGAGAAAGATGTTTGAGGGAACGAGGAGCCAACAGCAATATGAGCTCATGAGAGAGACAGACAGAGAGAGAGACAGGGAGAAATAGTGCTGTCTGCCTCTCCGTACAGTCGCTGAAAGAGCAGCAGTGAATCATCAGACAGCACAAACTCCAAACATACCAACACACCCGCCAAAACACACACACACACACACACACACTGTAACAACAGCAGAGCGGCTGTGTGACTGTTCAGGGTCGTTATATTTGAGTGATTCACAGAATTATGAAGGCCTTTCATTTGTAATAGCTCTATTTATTAACAGTGTGATGCATGAATTATGTTGTTTGACCTCTCTCATCAGCCGCTTTCAATCCATGTTGTCATTAATAAATAACACAATGACATACAGTCATATAAAATTATAGGTAAGTGTTGTCAGAGTCAACAGCTCTGATATGAAAGACCTGAGTTCAAATTTGTAATAAAAAATAAATCTTAAAAAATTAAATATATATGGGTAAGGGTCAAAGGTCGTCACTCACAGTGGTTTGGATGTAACATCACACACTGAATGGTTAAAGTGTGTGTGTGTGTGTGTGTGTGTGTGTGTGTGTGTGTGTGTGTGTGTGTGTGTGTGTGTGTGTGTGTCTGCTGCTTCATCACATGAATGTGAAGTGAATATTATACAGACGTCAAACGTGAAAATAACAAAAACACACAACTGAAAAAAAGAGTCATCAGTGAAAAGCTGTTCTACACAAATATAGGAACTGGAGGATATTACTGACCTTTTGACCTTTTTCTTGTGAATCACTGAATTATAATGAACTAATGAGAATTATTCTATGAACACCAAATATGTCATACTGAACTATAACCTGAGGCACAAAAGCTTTTTTTGTATCCTAATTATATAGTTTAATGCAAATATACTGTATGTGGGAGAGCAGGGCGAGCTGTCAAGTCTTATTTCATTTGATCTTTTTCTTTTTATCAGTGTTTTTTTTTTTTTTTTTTTTTTTAAGTACATTTTCAATGAGTAATAATTCTGGAAATGTCCAGCAGTTTAATTTTTTATTTTTTTTGCAGTCAAGACTTATGTTTATGTTTAAATTGATTTATGTTTATATATGTATAAAATAAAAATAAAAATTCACTGAAAACTGTGACCATTAGCCACATTCTGATCTATGCATGTCATTTTTAACGTATAAAAATAATAAGTACTAACTATTAATATTATTATTATCATTATTTTAATTTGGTTGGTTCTCTTTGTTTAAACCTCAAGCGTTTGGCAACATTATAAAACAGTCAATAAAGAGCAGAAGTGAAAACTGAAGAGATGAAAGCCGTTGTGATGTGGCATCTTCATCTTCAGCAGACTTTTTAGTCCTTTTTTGTCATTTGCAAACTCAATTGATCAGGTGCGGTCAGGAGAGATATGGATCGTCTTCAGTGTGTGTGTGTGTGTGTGTGTGTGTGTGTGTGAGAGAGAGAGAGAGTGTTTGATCTGTTCTTTCATATGCATATGCTGTAGAAACGCTCAAGACACTTTAAGCTGTCTCTCTCTCTCTCTCTCTCTCTCTCTCTCTGTCTCTTTGTTCGACAGGTTCTCTGCTCTTTATTTGAAGAGTTCATTGAAAACCTGCCTGGCCTTCATCGGCTGTGAAGTTGTAGGAATATCTAATGACGGAGCCTGTGAATCACCTCTGAAAGGTGAAATTTCCGCCGCGCTCATGAAGTCAAAGCGGCGAGATTATAATGGTGTCCTCTAAAACAAAAACACATGAATATACGGACCACGCATGAGACTTCAATCCATCTGCTCACACTCACTCACACTCGTTCTTGAAAAGTTCTTTAATTTGGCTACTTTTATTTGAGCATGGTCATTTCCAAGAGAAATTACAAATTAAAAAGTCCATAATACTCTTACAAAGACATTTCAGGAAAGATTGGTGTGTTTTCAGTCATGATATCATACATTAATTTCAACTGTCCCTATTCCACTTCAAAAACACATGAAAGTGGATCTCTTTTCTGTTTCGCAGTTGAAAATACAGTGTTCTCACAAGATTGTATCAAAAGTTCCCAAATTTTGGAATTTCCAGTGACTGGAAAATAAAAGGAAAACAAAAAAACAAAAAACAAAAACAAAAAAAAAAAAAATGAAATTTGCATTTCACAATTAATGTTTTAAACACAATAAATGCTCTCATCAACTCCAGGTTCCATTTTACTAAAATAGATCTATTTATTGAAGAACTATAATACTGTACTGTACAGTATGAAATAAATAAAATCAGGAGATACAAAATGGGCCACATAAATAAGATGTTATTTAAACCTACAAATAAAAGGATGCAATTCTGTCATTGCAAACCGGTTTGGTGTAATACTGAGAACGAAATTGCACAAAGGTCGTTGTAAACGAAAGAGCTGCTGTGCGAACGGAGCGAACGTGCTGAGCGTCGGATTCGTTCGGAGAGAGAGAGAGCCGCTCTCCTCTAACACTGAACAGGGTTGGCACTTTGAAACGCGCTGATTAACAGGTTTGCATATAAGGCAACAACCTTCCGAAGGCTTCGTCCCTCCGTTCTCTCTCCAAACAGTCTCTTTAAGACTCCAACAAACGGAATACTGTCACGGTCCTTCACATGAATCAGGTGACCAGGCCTAAAAGTGTGTGGCGAGGGCAGAAACCGCTTTTTTAACACTGTATAAATATACATCGCAAATAATTTCATCCTTCTCGTAGTGATTATAGAAGCAGAGTGCAATTTTTGTACAAGTTACTAGTTTGTGCTATAAATACTATGGAACACATGATTTTAGGATGGTAGCACCACACATATTTTAGGCCTTAATACTGTACAATTTTTAAAACTTCATTTATTTTATTTTCCTTTTTTTTCTTCTTCATTTTTGCATAATGCAGCTTCGTACACACCCGTCCCCCGAACGAACGGACGGACTACACGCCGTCCTCGTGATCCGACTTGGATTCGGTTTTCCCGTCCACGGAGCTCTCGTCCATGGAGTGCTCGCCGTTCTCCTCCTCGTCCCTCATGGTGTCGGCGTCCGTGTCCATGCTTTTGTTTTCGCTCTCCTCTTCCTCCTCCTCGAACTCGTCGTCCCGCCGGCCCATCTTCACGAACGCTCCCTCCACCTCCTTCAGACGCTCCCGTATGCTCCCGTTCAGGCCGTCCCGGAGGATGGGCTCTCTCTCCGGGTGCTCCAGGTATCCGGGCGGAGCGATGCCCTGCAGGTAGGCCCGGTTCAGCAGCAGCTCCGTGGGCTCCAGGTGACCCTTTTCCCGGGCTTCCCGCTCGGCCGCCTCCCGCTCCTCGGCCTCTCTCTTGCAGTACGAGTATCTGTGGTTCATGTGCTGCGAGTACGAGCCCGAGTGCGAGAAGCGCTTGCCGCATTTGTCGCACTGGTAGGGCTTTTCTCCGGAGTGCAGGCGGCTGTGTTCGATCAGGTGGTGCTTGTGTTTGAAGGCTTTCTTGCAGATCTGACACTGGTGCGGCCGTTTACCTGCGGAGACACACAACGACAGAACACGCGGCGTGAGTGAGCGCACACACACGTCCTCACGCTAACCCAAACAAACATCAAATAAACGGCTCAGATGAAAAACAAGCCAAAATAATCCGATGCAGTTCAGTGTTATGAATGTTTGCCTTCTCTGGTTGCAGTTCTGCTCGACGCGCCGCCGTCTCTGTGTATTTACTCTGTAACATTCCCTCACAGAAGTGAAGCGTGAAGCGGCGCAGGGCCGCGGCGCTACAACACTGCAACATAAATAAACCATCGCAAACCAAACAAACACAGAGCCGCGGCGCAGGAACAAACAAACAAACGTGGTTTCCTGCTGCGTAACTCTTATATCTTGGCGACAGAGACGGCGTGAGGTGACGTGCCGCGACCTGACGTCATGAGAAAAGAGCTGAGAAGAGAGAGATACGGCGTGAAGGAAAGAGGGAAAGAGCGAGGGGAGACACCGCGGTCAGAAATTAACGCTTGCTCGAGGCTAAAAGGAAAGTGACAAAAATGCCCCAGATATGTAATTGCTGGGGTTTATGTAATATCTGATGTATTCCATCATATTGTCTTCTAGGCCAGTGGAGTGTCTCTGTGGACGCTGTAGTGACCTGTCCCTGTCAGATATCTGTGTTCACGCTCTCAGATCATATGAAGAGATTTCTGTGATGGAGAACAGTTGAGAACTGTATAAATTAACATGATGACCGGGCAGAATAAAATGTGTTTTAGCCGAATGTTTACATGCTAGAGTATTTGTGCATCATTTACAGCTACTTTTGCTTTTTTTGTTTGTTTGTTTAACTTGATTGTAAAAATAACTATTCATACTAATAGATTTTTTATTTTTAATTGATTGACATTCAACATGCGCTATGCTCTGTGTTTTTGTAGAGGTTTTTGTCACCTGTAGAGGTAAATGTTGTTGCCCCGTAATAAAACATTCATTTGTGACACATGAAGATGTGCACGTTGAGGCTGTGTCTGAACTAGTCGTATATTGAGTATTTGTGCACTGCAAAAAAATTGTGTTCTTCCTCAGTATTTCGGACTTTGGATATCAAGTATTGTTTTCTGAAGGAAAAAAAAAAAAAAAAAAAAACTTGTGTGACTTTGTGCTTGAAAGAAGAAAAAATATCTGTGAGTGGAGTCAGAAAAATAAACTTCATTTAAAGAGAATTATTTTTCTGACCTCATTGGCAGATATTTGTTCTTGTTTTAAGTGTAAAGTCATTTAATTTCGATAATTCTATTCAGAAATCAAGACTTAACATCCTAATTCATTTTGCTTTTCAAATAAATGTGTCAATTTAAGAATGTTTATCATTGATTTGATCATATTTTGAGGAATTTCTGAAATAAAGTCATATGGGTTAATTATTATGAGTGAATTTTAATTTTCAGGTGATTTATTTCTTTTAATTGATTTTTTTTTTTTTTTTTTTTTTTTTTTTTTTGAGCATTAAACTAAATACAGGGAAAATATTTTAAAAAATGTAGGAGATCTTCTGAAATAATGTGACAGTTCACTGAAAAAAATGATGTTCTTCCTCTGTTCTTTCCAGCACAAATATCTAAACATTCTTAAATCAAGATACATTTACTGGAGAAGAAAAATGACTGAAGATATTAAGACTAGTTTTCTGGAGAAAAAAAGAAAAAAAAAAGATTTGTTTGTGCTTAAAACAAGAACTAATGTGGTCAGATTAAATATCTTAAATCAAAGGAAAACATCATTTTTTTGCAGTGCAATGGCTTTGCAGGCGATATAAATTTAAGCAACTGTATATATTTTAATGCACTTCCTATTTGAACATTACATTTCTTTAAATATATGAAATATGCATTATTTCTTTGAATTGTAATTAATGCAAATGAACTGATTCAGAAACACTCCCTTAGCATTTTTCAAATATAAAAAAAAGGTTTATTATTTTTATGAATTGTTATATTAATGTATATAAATTAAAATTAAATTTGGTTCTTGCCTGTGCTTAGTGAAAACAGTGTGAAAACATGCCTTGATTATTTTAACTCGATTTTCAGCAATTTACCGCTTGCATTAAACATTTAAAATTGATCCTTTTATGATGGTTCCTCTTACTGAAATCAAAAGAAAGAGCAAATACTTAAATATCAAAATGCATACTGAATATAATAATACTGCAATATAATTGTTTTAGCTTTATCGCCCAGTCTGAACCTCACATTTGCACTGCGACACATGCAGCTGGACAAGAGCTGACCGCAAACAGCACAGGAACGCACCGCCGCAAAACATGATCACCCACTCGCAGAGAGAGAGAGAGAGAGAGAGAGAGAGAGAGGGGAAACAGATGTATTCACGTCAATGGATTCATTCCCATGTCCTTCCAGACTGACTGTAAACGGTGATGCAAGAGAAAGAAACTGTGTGTGTGTGTGTGTGTGTGTGTGTGTGTGTGTGTGTGTGTGTGTGTGTGTGCAGTTACTCTCCTCCTCTAATGCACTTATATTTCTTTTATTCACACTGGCCGCTCTCTGGAAGAGATTGTGACTGTAACACCAGATCTACAGCGATTTTTTTTTTTTTTTTTTAACCCATGCGAAAATCAGTTTTTATACAAATGGATTTCTGTTGAAAATAATTTAAATTTGGAAAATATGCATTTTGAATGAAAAAAGATTGCTGTATCAGTCACTTTCGATGTAGACGTGGTGTCAGGCTACATTCACACCGCAAACCAAAGCACCAATCCTGATCTACTGCACAAATCTGTGTATATTTCTGCTGCCACTGTTCAAAGAAAGTGTGACAATTTATAGACTTAAAAAAATTTAATCAAATATATTGTTGCACTTTTCTGTGTAAAACTTAACATAGTGCATACATTTGTAAATGATTGTATTGATGTTGTGTAAATCAAGCACACAAGTATATGTGTCAAGCTAGACTGACATAAAAAGCATTTTTTTAAATGTTCACATTGAAGTCATTTTGCAAAAGCACTACCAATTTATTCCACATATGGAATGCAATTTTTCCTGTTCATACAGCCATCCAAAAATCGTGTCATGGAGAAAAAGAAAAAAGAAAGAAAAAAGTGTGTTGTGAATGTAGCCTCTACTGAGAGTGAAGGTTTGTGACTCCCAGACATTCAACCAGCTTCAATTCCAGAGATTATTCAGTCCAGCTTTTTGTTTCTTTGTTTGTTTTTTCTAACTGTATATTTTTTTTTATTAAATTATGTTAATTTAGTGTAAAGTCAGTGTCATGTTTTGCCACATTAATTACATTTACAAATACTCTCACTGACTGTCAACAGGAGAGAAACATGTTAGTTTTTACTTAAAAAGGGAAAAAATAAAACATGATTAAGGTAGTGGAAAAAAGACAGAGCGAAAGAAAGAAAGCAAGAAGCAGCGTGAATATTCTGGAGTTAGACAGACAGTTATTAAATGATGGTGTCTAGAACAGTATATATACCTGTGTGTTCATATTTGTGTCTGAGGAGGGAACTGCTCTTCTGGAATGTTTTGTCGCAAAGGTCACACGCGTACATACCACTTTCTGTTTTCTTAATCTTCTTCCTGGACAGACAGGCCTCAGGGTCGGCCATATCATCTAGACTGCTCAGATAATCTGCCGGCCCGTCAAGAAGCTCGCTCTGGAAAGAGACAGCGATCGTCAGCGCCTTGAGTTCATTATTATTGTTATTGTCATCACACGATACGGTTCAATCTATGGTGCAACAATAATAAAAACAGCAATCACAAATGAATAAGCATTAAAATACAACAAACATGAAAACTGCTGCTGTCAGAATCAACTAATATAATATAATATAATATAATATACAACATGATCGAATGATATAATTTATTTGTATTTTTAATGATTATTTCTAATGAAAACTGTTCATATTAAACTGTAATATTTTTCTGGAAATCTATTATATGATAAAATAAAATAAATGATTTTTAAACGACAGAACAGATCAACAGAGAACTTACTTGTTTAATCTATCTATTTATTTCATTATCTTATATATATATATATATTTTTTTTTTTTTTTTTTACATAAAATGATTAATATTTAACATTTAAATAAGAATGATATGCATTTCTCAGCTAAAACTGGGGTAGCAGTCTTAAGAATTAAACATTAAAATGTTTGTGACCTGAAAAAAAAAGAAAAGAAAAAACATGTAAAGGCAGGATATTGCAAATGAGGCCTTTCTCTCTTCTTAATCACACCTTATTCCATATATTTGCATTCAAATTTGGTTTAATTTCATACATGAAAGGGTGTTAGCACAGTATTTATCTGAGCAGAGATTACCCCGATAGGCTTAAACTTAAATTAATGGGGAAAAAATATTATTACATTAGAAGCTAATAATAAGAAGAGAGTCTTAGTAGGGAATATTGCCACAGTCCTCTAATTTCAAACGGTAATGATTAAATCAAGAGGGGCACAAAATGGCCAAAACTGCAGCGACGATGCCCTCATTAAGGACAGCCGGCTCTGGACTGACAATACTTCCGCGCACTCTCTTTTAAAAAGCTCTGCGCTATCGTTCCGCAATCAATTTGAGCTAAATGCCCTTAGCTGTATTTTTAAAATCTAATTTAATAACTTAGAATAGGAAACATTATTAATACTTTTTTATCAGAATGGTTTCCCCGATGTTAAACAGCCCTCAGCGCTGAGCTGTAATGAACATGGGGAGTGTGCATTATTAATCTTTATGCTCAAACTCATTTGAGCTTTTCTTGCTGTAGAAATATAAAGGAGGAAAAGGAGCAAAATGAAAAAAAGGGGGTAGAAATAAAGAGATATGTCTTAGGTTCACTGACTCTCTATGTCTCTGATTTGTCTCACACCTGAAATGGGAAAAAGAGCAGCAGTGCCACAGGCACATCTACACTAGTCCTCTGAACACCTGCCTCTTTGACATTTCCTGCTCTCCGTATCTTGAACGAGCCACTCGAGGGCTGGCAACATAACCGTCACCACTAAAAGATCCGGCGTACGGCACTAGAGGCATTGACGTCTACCACAGAAACCACGGTTCTCTCTCACTGCCTCATCTGCCGCTGGGCGTGAGGTGAGCTCCCCTCTCTCTCTCTGAGTGGCTTTTAATTAGTGTCTGAATGAAGCCGAGCGCCACTCACCAGAGGGCTAGAAAAAAGAAACACAAGGCCTGAGGGTTTATGAAAGAGCGAGTCCGTTATTTACCTGGAACCCTGGCTTCCGCTGGTATTTTCTCCTCTGCTGCATCTCGGCAAAGCTGGCCGCCCCTGCCGCGTATGTGTAGGCCATGTGCGGCAAGAAGCTTATCTGGTCGAGGCTGGGGTAGGGTCTCAGCCCCGGGAGACTGGCTTGCACCGGGGGCATGAACGTAGGGGGTGGAAATGCGCTTTGGGGCGGCAAGGAGGTGTACAGGGGTTTGGCAGCGAAGGGGTTCAGACCAAACAAGGGGCTCGAGCTTTTGTCCAGATTGCTGTTTGCATTGGGGCTGCCAAACTCTTTCTTAGAGAGATAAGCCAAGTTGAGCGGCTCGTCCGCATGCTCGCGGGGCGTCACGACGTGGTTATGGTCAGTAGGGGTGCTGCTGAGCTTGGGTCGGCTTTTCACAGTCAAGATGTGCTTTGGCTCCTTCATGAGCTTTGGCAACGAGAGGTCAAGAGGTTCGGCCTGCAGGTCCTCGGAGGTGAAGCTGTTGGGTGTGTAAGAGCTAGTGTGGGAGTTTTTGGAGGAGGCGGACGACAAGTTAAGAGGAGATGGGGTGTTGCTTCTAGAGTGGTCCAGCTTATCCCCCAGCTGCTTGTGGTTGGAGAACTGGGAGTTTTTGGAGAGCCTGAGTGGGGTGTCGCAGTTGTTAATGTTGTTATGAAGCTCAGGGATGGAGGGGGATGTGATGCGGTCAGTACCTTTGACCAGGGACATTGGAGACCGAATTCCTAAAGAGTCTTTAGTGGGTGTGTGAGGATGGCCGGACTCCACATGGTTCCTCTCTAAAGGAGGAGTCCTGGAATTAGCATACTGAAAGACTTTCCTTTGCTCAAACCACTCTTTCACGAACTCCTGTGGAAGGCCGACTGCTATGGAGATTTTCAGTAGTTCTTCTGAGTTGGGGTCCATGTTCATGGCAAAATAAGCTTTCAGCACTGACATGTGGTCCTTGTAGGGGCTGATCGGGCCGTTGACGCCCTTATCAGGGATGACGGAGGGGTGCAAAAGGCCATGTTTTTCAGCAAAAAAGCCGGCTTTGTTGGTCGTGGCATTCTGAGCGGGCTGAAGCACTGCCTTTATCTCCTCGTTCATCTTGCAAAGGTAACGCTCGTGCTGGTGCAGGGGAATGGGACCGGGAAAGGTCTCTTTGCAATACTGGCAGGAAAACGGTGTAAACATTAGATTATTATTCTCATGCGTTTTGTCCTCTATACCTATATCTAGCATATGATTTGCCTTCTCTTTCTTGATATTGCTAATTTGCCTCTTAGAGTCCGTAGTCAAGCTCTGAAGGCAGGCTTTGGCTTCGTTGACCTTCTCAAGCGTGTAGTCTATGATGCTCTTGGTGGCACCGTTGTGGCTGATGAGTGGAAGAGAGTTCTGGGGTCCACCGGGAGAGGTGAGTCCTTGCTTCTGTTCCTCTATGTGGGAACCCAACTCCTTCATGTACGCCTTCAACTTGGAGATCTCCTCTGGCTTGCAGTCCATCTTTTGTCGACAAACTGTGTTGTCCACGATCTGCAGGACCTTCTGTACCTCGCTCAGGTTGTTTCCCAGTGATGGGTATCCCAGCATTTGCGCCTCCATACCCATTCCCAGGTGCTGAAGGGGACTCTGGGAGTTATGAAAACCCAGTGGGCTGCCTCCCCTAACACCACCATTCAGGAAAGGGCTGCCCGTACCGTAGCCATGGGAGGCCATCATCAGCTTATAGTCGTTGAAGTCCAGTGGTTCAGATTTGATGTTGAGGTGGTTGGACTGGTCTTGCAGGCCGAGTGGTTTGCCATTCTCCAGTTTGTGTCGTAGCTGTGAAATGGCAGTGTTTGTAGGGGAGGAAGATGCAGAGGTTGGAGATGAACCCGTCTTCAGGTTGTTCCTCACTCTGCCGTTGATGGCGATCAGTCCGATGCATTTCTTGCTGCTTATGTGTGAACTGTAGGACCCGGAGTGTGAGAATCTCTTCTTACAGTTTGGACATTCATATGGCTTCTCACCTACAGTGAAGAAAGACAAAGAATTTGATCACATCAAGAAGTGAGTGAGAGTATGTACCCTCTTGTCATCTAACAAAACTGCTCATGAAGAGTTGGCTGGGAGAACCAATTCATTCTGATGTAGAATCAGAAACATTCTGAACTAAGGCTAACAGGTAATGAAAGAAAGAAAAGGACGTACCACTGTGTATCCGCAGGTGCTCCTTTAGATGGTGTTTGTATTTGAAGGCCTTGCCACATTCAGTGCATTTGAACTTGCGGTTGCCAGAACCCTGGTTGAGAATCTGGTGCTGTGGATGAGAAAATATTCACATGAGCTTCTCTTGCACAAACACACAATCACACACAACAGGCAAGATTTCAGTGAATAATTTCATGACGGGCCAAATGGCTCCCGTTGTAAAGCATCATCTTGCTTTGGTTGGGTGCATTTGAGCAGCGATAACAGAGGAATTCATACCTTTTCATTTCCTGACTCTAGAGCCAGAAACGCTGCATTGGCAGCGAAAAAAAAGAACAAAAAGAATCCTATTTTCAAGACTTTTTTCCTCATTAGGGAAGCAGAAATGATCCACTTCATCTAATTTAGCATAATCGTTCCAAATAAATCTTGCATATTTAACCAACACATCCTTCAGATACCTGAGCAAAGAGTTCATTACGCAAAAAGGTGGGCTCACATAAATGTTGCAATTTCATAATTGGACGCAAATTTGTAGACTGTTTAAAGGCTTCAAACGTCTCTTTAATAATGCGTGAATGCGGCTCGTAGGCAGGCACTTCATTTGCTGTTCAAAGGTAGAACATGAGCGCTGCACCCCTCGCATTTGCAATTCAAAGCAGAGCCTCGAAAATCAAAATATAATAACAATAACAACAACAACAATACGGGCGTCAGTGCGGAGAAGCAGAGAGCGCACCAGGCGAGCACAATTAATTCAGAGTGGGAGGTGAGTATGTCGAACGGGCAGAGGAACACAAAAGGCCTGTGAGCGCCGCCCATGATCGGCTCCGACAACTGGTGGGGAGAGAGAGGCCCGCATTCCGCTGGAGACAGATGGCATAAAGCACAGGACACAGGGAGGATTGTTCAAACAGCGGCAACCTTCAAACATCAAGCGGGGAGCCGTGCGGCCCACGGCGGGGAGGGACCCCACCATTCGCTCATATGTTGCTGAGTCGCATAAACAAACAGCAACAGCTGCTTTACGCCCCCCACCTTCCCTCTGAGGATGGAGGCAGGTTTTAGTCCTGCCATCGCCCTCGATATGATACAGTCACTCTGTCGGTTTAATTGTGACTGGCAGCAGCGAGAGGAGAGGGATTTTTCCACCCGGTGTGATACTCTTGCGCTAAGTGTGTCAAGCACGATGTGGGCGGAGCATTTGATTGGGTATTTGCATATTATTGTGCTTAGCAAGTAAAAGTAGACCATACTCTCGTACGCATGTAGAGCACTCTACTGTATCTCCTGAACATCACGGACTGATTTCAATGGCTTTCAGATTTTTAGACAACAGCAGATTTTCAACAGGAAAGTCTTTCAAGATGAAGCACACAAACAAAGACCAACAAATAGGAAGTAATTTGTGGATTAGAGAGGTCACGGGTGCAGAATGGGCCATCTGTTCATGTTTTGAGCGGCCCGTGGCATCAGGTGAAGAAGTTGGCAGCTCATCGTGTATCAAATCATTCTGTTCTAGTAAGAACGTCATGTCTGAGAGATAAAAGAGCTGCTGTACCTCATCTCAGATGATTACAGGAGTGGTTCTGATGTCACACTACGCTTTGAGTTGTGAAGATAAGTTTTAAGTAGCTTAGTCTCTGGAGAGATCCACAAAGAGATTGTTTTACATAGACCTGCTTTATCTCTACCCAGCCTATCTACCTGTTTACACGGGGGGATGCATCTTACATTTGACACGACAGCCACAACAACTCATAAAATGTGTGTAAATAATGCTGCAACAGATTGTTAAGAGATAAAACGCTGAGTGCTTGACTTACATTTATCATTTACGCACATGGAAATTATGATGTGTTACTCTGTCACTGCGGAGAAACTGATTCTTAAAGAACATAAAAAAGAAAACCTAAAGAGCGGATACAATTTCTAAATTGGAAATTAACATAGTCATTCGATCGTGAATATAAGACTGCAGAATCATATCAGAGAAGGCCATCAAAAAACCATTTAGACCTCAATTAAGGCTATAACCATTAAAAGATCTGCATCTTCAAAATGCCATGAAAAATTAATAATGATTGCCAATCAAAATGATATCTTTTCTCAGAGGAAATACAGCACATTAGATATAGAGCTAGAGCGAGGGAGAGAGAGGGAGAGAGGAAGTGCGGCTCACCTGATCTCGTCCTGGCTTGTGTGTGGCCATATGTCTCTCCAGCTGAGTGCGGTAACCAAACGTGTAGCTACACAGAGGGCAGGCGAAGTTCTCCTCGTTTTTCTCGTGCCGGTACTTGATGTGTTCCTTTAGGGAAGTCAAGCGTTTGTAACCCCGGTCGCAGTAGGGGCAGGTCAACAGTTGGGCGAAAGCATCTGGAGTTCCAGGTGGCAGGTCTGCAGCAGAGAGAGAGGGGCAGCGGGCCAAAAGGTCAGCAAATCAATGGCAGCGAATGGGCTCTGTGCCCAGGGTGGTATGAGGAGGTATCTGTACAATCTGCTCCACTGTGTGCCGTCGTCAAAGTTGGCACTGCCACCCATACACACACTCACGCCAATGCATGAACACACGCAGTAAGTGCACTCAAATTCACACAATTTGCTGAGTTTCGCTCATGGGCTTTATGTGATGGAAGGAATATAACACACTATTTTCCACCCTTTATATGAGAATGTACTAGTGATAGACAGATATGTCAGCCAGGCCAATTAATTTGGATTATATTCGGCCAATTATAAGATGATTGGCATTGGCCAATAACTGCTGCTGTTTCGGCCACCCTGCTCTGTAGAAACATTCATTTAAAAACATTCTTATATTTTGCACATTGTTGGTTCTACGCAGTTTATGGTAACATTAAATTTAGACAATATTTTGTGCAGTTTTTTTATACTTTTGTTGTCGCCACTTGATATCCAATGTTAAGCAATGTCTTGAAGCAGAACCAGATGGTAAACACAGAATTAACCTTGACTTTTTTGGACTGTTTTGGAATAAACTGCTGCTAACCCTAACTGGCTAAAAGCAGTTGTTTACACTGGTTTAAACTTAAACACAGTGCGATTGCTGATGGTGTTTGGGGCCAGTTGTGTTCTCTCTGTTGTAATCGCTTCTGGTGGCTCGCACGTCTAATTTTTCACACGTTCTTCATAAGAGAGGTATGCGCCTTAATGCCCCCGGCTGCCCCCCTCGGGACGGGAAATTTAGAGTTTATGATTTCACCACTCGGACAGCTGCACCTCGCTCTAAAGGTAAACACTCCGGCATCCAGCCAATCAGATGGCAGCAACAGCTGTCCCGCATTCTCACCGTTCTCCTCATGTCCGTTGGCTTCGGGCGTGGCGAGGCGGGATCGGGAGAGTTCCTCTGGTGCCTCGGGGTAGATGATGGCTGTGTCTCCTCTCTGGAGGTATTCGGCAATGCTGACCACATGACTTTCACTGTCCACCAATTTACGCTTCCCGAAGAAATCCTCAAACTCAGTAGCGCAGTGAATGCTCTTCACTAGAGACACAGAGAGAAAGCGTTTAAATATAACCTGCATTCTTGCTTGCATGTGAAAAATATGGTGCATTGAAAGGTAACAGAAACATGCGGCAGCAGCTGTGATAAAAAAGAACGCAGGAACATTAGAGAAACGTTCTGGGAGGGATACGTCTAAATTACTGCCTTATCTAGCCACCTAATGGCCACTAAAATAAGAAATATGACTTAATCTAACGGGAGAACCATTCGAATTGTGGGAAAGCTTTTAACGATAAACCCTTTTTTCTACTTTTAAATGTGTTAGAGGCAGTCAGACAAGGAGCAGAAACAATGTATGCAGTAATCCCAACATCACTTCCTTGATCTCTAATCAAACTCCTAACTAGGCGGATTCTGATAATTACTTAAAAAAGAAAGAGAAATTTTTGATGTGAAGATGCATTATTGATGATGATTTGGCATTTAAAAAGTGAACAAAAATGTTCACAAAAAGAAAAATCACACATAAAATTTTTCTCCTAGACAGCAATGGAAATGAATAGAGAGCAAATGAAGAGTTCCTGAGAAAAGTCAAAGTCAGCAATGAAAAGTAAAAGATCTCAATATGAACTCAAACATTTCTCATTGAACGAGCCGAGCTGCTCTATATTCATTTTATTGCTCTATCCTGGATGACAACTAGTGAATTATTTGGGTCATTCTTATTTCTCCTCAGGAATTTTAGGAGAATCATCTGAGAAAAACATAAAAAGCACCCCCTGAGCATCAAAACATATTGTAAAAATAAGCGTATAGATACAAAGACAGAGTAATAATTATTCTCTACAAGAGCAGATACAGGAAACTGAAGGTGTTTTATGTTATTATATAACAGAATATTATCTAACAGAGAATAAATAGCTCTGAAACGTTTGTCAGACAAGTTAAATATTACGGGAGAGAGACAGCGCATGTTGGGCTTGAGTTTTATAAGCTACCTTTTAATTAGGATGAGCTTGTGTAAGGTATAAACTCTGTGGTGAGGTTTGTCTGACAGTAAACATTTTATCGTCTCATTTGTGCAAAGGTCGAGCCGCTGGACTGTGTCGCTGTCAAAAATGTCTTGAAAATGTCAGAGAGCCGGCAGCCTTTTAACATTATTTAACAGAGCAAATGATTTCCCTCCTCTCTCATTACTAGACCTGCCTCGCTATCATTCACGTGAACACGCGTGAGCGCCACGGCCCGACAAATGAACACGTTTAGCTCCTCGCTGTTGTGGGTTTTGCGGCTTACATGATCTAAACAAATCGAGTTTACGCACAAATTAGATTTTGGCCTGAAATGCGATTTGGGGAAGTTCACGCTCGCAGAAGAAAGCACTCTAAAGTCAACGTCCTAATGTTTTCCTTCTGTCGCTCGAGCCGAGAACGTCCCTCCCTGCAGAGGAGGATCGTGGGCCGCACAGCGGAGACTCGGAGCTGTTTATCTCTGGAGTGTGTGTCTAACATTAGAAAGCTTTATTAAAACTACACATCCTTCCTCCTGAAGTACATCACCAGTGACAGCTCAAACATGGGCTAACAGTGTTTCTCATAATAAAAAATAAAAAAAAAAACCCTTGTGTGTGTGATGATGTCAAACAGAGAGCAGGAATCACTTGGAAGATTGTGGATTCAAATCATGTTAAACTACACCGTTGATGTGCATTTGTTTCCAGAATTTCTCAGCAGTAGAGAGTATTCAGAATTACAATGAGTTTTTGTGGATGAAATGCCAATATCAATATACTTCTGCTTTTCAAACACTAATAACACCATTAAAGAGGATCTATTCTGCTTTTTTCCATCTTTCTTCAGTGTTTAATGTTGCTGTTTGAGCCTGAAAAATCTCTGCAAAGTTCCAGTTCTTCTCTAAATCAGTGTCAGTGTTTCTGAACTCCATTGTAGTCTTGAGTTTTCTTCACAATATTCCTCATTTAAATAATTCATATGCAGAATAAAGGGGCGGGGCCTGGTTGAGTTAGTTAGTAGTGTGTTGAAACTGGCGGTTATGGTAAGGGGCGGGACATTTCCCAAACACCAATCACAACACACTGCTCCAGCCGACCAATCAGAGCACATTGTGCTTTTCAGAAGGAGGGGCTTCACAGAGACAGGAACTAAACAGAGCGTTACTGACAGACTGGGAAGAGAGGAGCTGAACAATGGAGAATATGAGGAAAATAATCAACATCAAGACGTTGTAGGAATATTATGACCTCTTTAAAAAAGGTCAAGTGAATCAACACACTCCTGTGACTCACCTGTACCGTTCCCAACTGGCTGCAAAGTGGCATCAGGCCCCATAGTGTCATAGTCTCCCTTCAGTTCATCTGTGAACGAGAGACAGACAGGAAGAGAGGCGAGTCTATTAGCACACTGACACACTGCATCTGGACGGAAAACATCTTGTTCTGCATCTCAGGACTCAAAACGACCCACTTATTTACACTGACAACAATCACACGCACACACAGCAGTGGAACGAGCCGAGCGCGCTGGGAAACAAGCTAGAGCAAACTCAGAGATCAGCTCAAGAATGTTCCATCCACCTGAACAAGCAAACACAGAGACAGAGAGAGAGAGACAGAGAGAGAGAGAGGATGTGTCTTCTGATCTTCAGTTCACTGATCCGCTGCTGCTCCGTGTCTCTGGCACAGAAACTAAACACTGAGTCTCTAATTAAACCACTGACATCATGAGAAACACAAATGCAGAAAACACACACATGAACTCTCTGCCTTCAATATCATTATCCTGAGATCATCTGTCTGTGTTTTCACCTGTTCCTGCACTGGCTGTCAATTATGAAGGTACCTGAGATCATCCGTTAATAACTCAGATGGCAGAAATTTACAATATTGACATTCACTGTCTATATATTGTTTCATTCTGCTGTTTTTACTGGAATCCACAGTTTGGATTCTTCTTGTTTCTCTCAGTGTTTTGGGGGAACACAGGGCAAATGTTCCTGTGCTCCTCACACACAGAGTCTGGAGAGTCGAGGGAGTTGTGTTCTCGTCTCAGGCTGATAAATCAGCTTTGAGGTGGTGGGTGAGTAAACCCGTGCTGAATCTATTCCTCCCGATGATTTCACTCCATCCTACGGTTTACTCTCAAAACATCCACGTCTGTACGGGCTCTCTGAAAACACACGGCTCCCGTCTGGACTCTCCGAGGGTCCGAAAAAGGGGGGAGGAAAAACAAAAAGTAATGGGCGGCGAGGAAGCCAGGTGATTTATTTCAAGTTTCTGTCAGTGATAACAATGTCACACACTAGTGAAGGGCATTATGGGAGATGAGAGTGAGTCAAGGACGACACCAGTGCAGCAATCTGACTGACCGGAGCAAACAGACAAGAAAAGAGCGAGGGAGAGCGTGCTGAGCTTATCTCAGGACAGAGCTATGCGCTGAGGTACCAGTGCAGACACGCCGGCACCAAACGCGAGAAAAAAGACAGAAACACAGAAGGAAAGTGCCCACAAGTTTGGAAGGAGAGCACAAAAGAGAGAAAGAGAGAGAGAGACTTTGGCTTCTTCCTCTGGAGCTAATGAACGTCACCCAGCAGCGCAGAAACATGGCCGTGGTTTTTATCACAACACACACACTTACACACACACACACATCATGGAATTGCAACACAGTGGAATCACAGACATTCCGGCTCCAAGAGGGTTTATCAAATTAAAGGAATGTTCCGGGTTCAATAGGAGTTAAGCTCTATCAACAGCATTTGTGGCATCATGTTGAAAATAATGACAACAACTATGTCACTGACTACCAAAGTGTACTTTAATGCTTCTTTACATAATATTCAAATATATACAAAAAGCGTAATTGCAAATACAGGACTGTAGTTGATTAAGAGTGTGTGGCAGGATTATTATCGTTAAATAAAACTAAAACCATAAAAAAAAAAATAAAAAAAAATTCTGTTACTTATAATAAAAAAAAAAAACTGAAATAAAAAATACTTAAACTTATTATTACTACTATTACTATAATAAAATAAATGTTAACTGAAATAAAATTATTATTATTATTTAACATTTCTAATTTTTGTTGAAGCACTAAAATAACTAAAATTTGAAATTAAAATGAATAAAAACTATAAAGACATTTAAAAAAAAAAAACTAATAAAAATGATAAAAACACAGTTACTAAAACTTTAAATAAAATATTTTAAAATGTAATTAAAATAAAATAAAATTCAAAATATACACAGTAGTAATAATAATAATATCTTGGATCTTGGTTTGCTCGTGTTATTTGCAATGTCTTATGAAAGTGATTCCCATTTCTATGGTATTCCTTGGCATCTCAAACAGTCGGGTCATGAAACGGGTCTTTAGTTCAAAGAAGTGTGAGAAACCCCGGACTAGAGACCGCCGGAAAGGCACGGATTCTCCGAACCGCAGCGACGGGCTGTAAATAATGAAGCCGGCTGCTCTGCTGAAGGAAAATCAGCCTTCATAGTATTCCTAACGCCACAAGCCCGGCTTTTTTTCGGGGGCGTATTAAATTTTTAGACTCCCGAACGCCCCCTCTTTCTCTCGGCTCTGTGCACAGCTAGTTCATTAGCAGAAATGAATAGCGAAGAAGTGCTCATTTAGATGGTCTGTCTTCCATGGGCTCTCACACTCCTATGTTTCTGTCATACGCTTCTAAGAATCATTGACTCTTATTACACATGTAAATGGCTATCATAAAAATAAAAATTTCATTTAAGATTCTTAATGACTTGAGCAGCAGCCTGGCCTCCCTTAATGATTACCTCTCTCCCTCATTAAGAGTATTTATCTCTCTGCGTCTCTGACTGCGCCTCCCGCACCAATGATGCTTGCAGGAGGAAACCGGGAGCCGCGTTTACACGGAGGCGCGACGCTCTGCTATTACTGCAATTACCAATGATGCTCTGCAAACCGGGCCGAATGCGCCTCCGACGATTACAGACGGAAACACACGCGATAATTAAAGAGAGCTGAGAGCAGGTTTCAGCACAATATCTAGCAGAGGGGCGTGTCTTCAATGGAAGGGGCGTGTTTTAGAAAAGGAAGAGGGCGGAGCTCACCGGTACCGTCGATTGATGCACTCAGCAGGTCGTTTTCGTTCCAAACGTTCTCTATTCCGCTGTCCTTCATGTCATCTTCATCATCCAAAGTCTTCCTCAGCAGGGTGTGACCCATGGCCGGGGAGGGTGGGGCCACTGACTCATGATTGACAAGGCTGACCGGACTCCCCGCCCCGTTGAGCAGGCCGTCCTCCTCCGACACCAGAAGTCTGTCTTCTTCTTCCGTCTCTGATCCGGTTTCTACCACGTTCTCATAGTCCAACACTGTCAAAAACACACACACACACACACACACAGATGATCAATATTAACACAAACTATCAATCAGCTGATCATGATCTCATCTACATTTTTAGATATAACTGAGAACTTCATTATAAGCTAAGAAATAAAGGTTAATAAAGGAAGGCCTTCCATGCAGATTTTATTTTCATTTGTGTATTGTTTAATTTTAGTGAGAGCGAGCGCGCACACACACACACACGCACACACACACACAGCGCAGTCTATCTTAACATTCCCCTGTGGACAAAAAGATTACACTAGGCATATCTGTTCCTAACATGATCTTTGGCTAATCCACTGGTCTGCACTTGCCTCCTGAACAACTGCACAACAGGTGCAAATTAAAATGAAAACGGTGTATGTGTGTGCGCATGTGACCTGGGCTGAATACCAATTGACAGGGGAAACAAAACCTTTTCAAGAGGTGTGACCACAAGGGTTTAGACAAGTTCAGACTGAGTAATGCTCTCTGTGAGAGAAAGAACCCACGGAAAGAGAAGGAGAAAGAGGGAGGGAAGAAATAAGAATAGAAAAGCCAAAAGAATAAGTGAGACATTCAAACTTGATGTGTGGTCCAGATATACCTTCAACACATTTACATTCACAACAGCCTTCACACGCTCAGCCACCGGACGCAAGATTTCTGGACAGATTCCACTAGTTTGACCACAGAGCGAAAATAAGAGCCACTTTAACCTGCTGGACACAAATCAGAAACATCTGACGTCCGGGACAGGACGATGTCCTAAATTCACGATTCTGTGCTGCATCGCACAGCTACTGAAATACAGTTTCTTATTTACTAGCACTATTTATTTCAAATGATTGCCATTTTTGCCGTTATACAACACTACCGTTCAAAAGTTCTGCTCAGTAAGATTAAATTGATCAAAAGTGACAGTAAAGACATTTATAATGTTACACAAGATTCTATTTCAAATAAATTCTGTTCTTTTGAACTTTCTATTCATCAAAGAATCCTGAGAAATAAAATGTATGACGGTTTCCACAGAAATCTGAACTGTTTTCAACATTGATAATAATCATAAATGTTTCTTGAGCAGTAAATCATCATATCAGAATGATTTCTGAAGGATCATGTGACACTGAAGCCTGAAAATTCAGCTTTGATCACAGGAATAAATTACTCTTTACTATATATTCACATAGAAAACAGCTGATTTACACTGGAATAATATTTCACTGTTTTACTGTATTTTTGATCAAATAAAAGCAGAAGAATCTTCTTTGAGATTGAAAAATCTTACTGACCCCAAACTTTTAGTGTGTACTTAAACAACTTCTGACTGCCGCATCAGAGGAAATTGTGATGGCATAAAGACACGGCTTTAAATGACTTTGGATGTTAAAATAAGTTCTTAAAACTAATAATAAGCATGTGCTCATGAACAGGTTATGTAAAATGAATATCAGCGACAGAAGGAGAGAAAGACAGAGCAGCAAAAGAGAGAGAGAGAGAGAGCGCTTCTACAAAGTAGAAATGACATCTTGAGAAGTTAAAAACACAATCCATCAACTTTGTACTCGCTGCTGGAAGATTTGAAAAGGCCGATAAATAATGATGGGTTGGGTGGAACTTCAGATGGAGTAAAAACTCCAGAGCGAGCGCATTGTTTGGCTGACAGACGCCGGTATTGTGCTCTTCAACACAATAATTCCAACCTGCTAATGTCACGGCAGCCATTACAGTGATTCCTCACCTCATCTCTAATCAGTCTTTTGTGTTTCCAGAGCGCAGACACAAAGAAGCGATAATGTTTACTTGCCGGCTAAGTTGTCCTCTGATGACACTCTCTATTCGTCGGCGTCTTCTGCGAGTGTCAAAGGGAACAAAGGCGATTACGGCTGCCATTCTGCCGTCGATGCTACCTGCTCCTCTGCTTTTGATTTCAAACAAATAAAAGGAACATCTCTCACTCCGATGCCACAGATAATTAAAATGACATTCCTAATTGCCCCAGTCACCGTTAATGCTGGGCTTAACCTACGCGCCGCTCGCAGACAGGCCTGTCATTTCTACGGCTGATAATCGCAGGGCCGCGCGAGACGGTATTGATTCCGATGGTGGCTTTCTGCACGCACGACACGCATTTACACGTCTATAGACGAGAGGAACTTGTTCAAAGTGAGTCAAAACCAGCTACAGAACTGTTTCTAGGAAGGTCGGTTGACTGAAAGGTTGATAATAAAACTTTGCAATGATGCAAGTTTGAGTAGTGTTAGCTTTTAACACAAATACAAAACAACACAAAAATATTCATGACATCATCCGAGTTTTTGTTCAAAGAAATTCTCTGTAAAATGAGAATATTTTTCCACCTAATATCATCTGGCATAAATTAAACTATCAGTTGTGTAAAGAAAACATGGCAATCTGTTTGATATGTCTCACCTCGACCTGTCTGAGTAGGAGATACATCAAGAAAACAATAAAATCTGTCTGTTTGTCTTTAAAGAAAGAGCTCCACGCTGGAAAATCTCTTTAAAATCCAATTATTTCTCATGTCGACTGCAAGAAAAGGCCTCAAAATGAAGCCAGAAATACAGGCAGACAAAATGATGTACAAAAAAGTGAAGCCCCCCCAAAAAACACAAAGTATCCTGCTTTCTTTTCCTCTGACGTTTCATTCAGTCCAGTAATCCACACGAGTCTGAGGCGTTCAGAGCTCCAGGGTCGGTTTCTCTCGAGCCCAAGCTGAGGTCTGGCCTGTAGATGAGCCTCGAGACGAGTCCGTGTGTGTGTGTGTGTGTGTGTGTGTGTGTGTGTGGAGGTGACAGACTCCCCGCAGGTAAACCTACACACTCGTGTCATCAGGGCTGATGGGAGGAGACATGAACCGTGCTGCAAGATAACGGCCCTCGGCATGCCGCCTCACACATGCAGATCACCTGAACGGAGCTCTAACGACCAGCTTCAACACTCACATTCTCCCTGAACTTTAGTTTGTGATTCCAAAAGCCAATGATAATCTCTCCTCTGAAAGGAAACTATTTTTGGTAACAGTTTATAATGCTTAACATTAGTGAACTACATTAGTTAACTTGAACTAACAATGAAAAAGCATTTATTAATCTTAGTTCATGTTAATTTCATCATTTACTAATATAGAGTTTCATATAAAAGCAACGAATGGAAACAAAACCAAACTTAGCTTGCAAGATAAAAAGATGCTTGTTTTGATAAACATTATAGTTACACATTATGTTTCTTAAAATCTGTATATTATTTATTTAATGGACCTGAGCTGACATCAACTAACAATGAACAGCTGTGTTTTATTAACTAACGTTGACAAAGATTAATAAAAACTGCAACAAATGTATCACTTATTGTTAGTTAATGCATTAACTTTAGGGACCTTATTGTAAAGTGTTACCAAATTTACCCAATTTATAAATATATCATTTTTATCTCAACAAAAGCAGCATTTTTTCTTCTCCAGAGGGAATTTGCAAGTCAGTTTTTAATTGTTTCCATTGGTTGTCAATGCAATCCCAAAGGAAAATGTTTTTGCTCATTCAAACGAGTCAGTGAGAGTTTAGAGATATAAAATGAATGTGGAGATCAGCTCAGATCATTTGATGAGAAATGATTGAGTTCATACTGAGACCAGTCTGAGCACAGTTTGATCACTGGAGAAATCTTTCCAACTATAATGCTTATCAACAACAAGAATCTTTGCAAAACCAGGCTGATATGGGGGTTCAACCCCACAACGCCTCAAGAAAAAAGAAAGAGTGAAAGAAAAGGAAAGGGGGTGGTGTGGTGAAGAGAAAGGGACAGAAGGGCAGCAGCCGAGAGCGAACAAAGGACGAGTGAGAGAGTGAAGCAGCTTTGAGAGGCCAATGAATGGAGAAACTCAGCGATGTGTAAAACAACTCCTGTGTCTGTGTGCGGATCCGGGACGGGGCGGGCGGGAGTGTTTCAGGAAGGGGGTGGATATGTTCAATAATTTCTGCCGTGAGGCGGCCACAGTAGCCGGACTCTAATTGAATTAAAGTCCCATTTATTTTGCGGAGCCGGAGCAACAGGCTGGGAAGTCTGAAGGTTTAGCCGCTCGGACTGGACTGGCCCGTCCCGGCTCGCTTCCACCATCTGTGCCTGCTCCGGGACGCCCCCCTCCAAACCATCAGCCAAAAAACATGCACACAAAAGACCTCCCGGCCACCCCCGGATGAGTGACGCGAGAAAATCAGGGCCAACAATACAGAAAACAGAGTCCAGATGACGGAAAACCCATCAATGCATCTTAAAAATAATGTGTTTATGCCACGTTTGTGTATGTATTGAACACTGTTGCTGTGAATTGTGCCAAATCAAGTAATGATATAACATTTTTTTGAAATTGTATAGGTAGCACAAGTTGAGCCTGATCGCAAAATGTAGGTTTTTATATGAATTATGTCCAACTTTATCCATATACATACAGTATACTCATGTAGGGTGATACATAATATAGCAAATCTCAACTGCTTGATTGCTTAAATCAGCACAAAATATAACCGTATTATCACTATATTATAAACATTATTATAAACATATTATAAGCATTAACATCATGACATCAAACAATGTGTGTTGAAATAGTAACACTTTATTTTACAGTGTCCTTGATAAATGTTACTGTATTAATAACAGTAAAATATGCATAATTACATGCAACTAACCCTCAACCAAACTCCAACCGTATAGTAAGTACATGATGTTAATTAATATTATTCAGTACTTAAATATATAATTACTCTGTAACAAGGACACCTTAAAATAAAGTTTAGCCATAAGTGCTACATAAAAAAATGTGGCTTGACTTCAACTTTTCAAAATGAACAAAATTATACAGTATTTTTTTTTCACAGTAAAAGTGTTTGTAAATGTAAGCATTAACTGACATTGTGTGCAATTGTATTATTTGTTTTTATGCTTGTGAGTCGCATTCCATGTATGAAAAGTGCTATACAAATAAATGTATATTATTATTATTTTTAAATAGAAAACTTTGCATTAAATGAAAGAGCATTTCTGCATTTTTAGGGCAGTGGAAAGTCAAAATCTGAACTTCTGTCCCCAAAAAAGGCAGTAAGACTCCTGCGGACGGCGGCGTGGGGACGGGGGCATCTGCACAGGTGAGCGCGGGGTAACGGGTATCTCCGGCTCTCACATCCGTCAGGCAAAGGAAAGGTTAAAATTAGAAAATTTAATTTATTTGATAATTTCCCAGAATAATTAGAGTTAATATGGGTTAATTAATATGCAAATCTCTCAGCAGATGTTCGACAGTGAGTGTTGCACGCGGAGGCAGCCCGTTCGCTCTCCCGCATGCGTTTGGCTGTCAGTTAGTGACCGTAATTGCCGTAACTAACCAAATACACACAAAACCTTCAGCGGGATAAAACGCTTTCTGCCCCAGTCCCGGCACACCGCCACTTCTCTAGCACAAAGACGCACAATTTCTTATTTTCTCTCGTCTGAAAGGGCCTTTTATGCGGCGGTCGTTTCAGTGGTGAATGAGGCGAACGTTCAGCACGCTTCACGCTTTATATTTTCCATAAACGTGTATAAATATAAAAGACGAACAGAACGACACCTGCTCTCGGGGTTGTTGCTGTCTTCCCACCTAAATATGTTCAGATGGGGCCGTTTACGTGCCGCCGCGGTGAATGAACAGGATGAGGGAACGTGGAAATGCTCCTCGACTCTTTTCAACCAGGTTGCTCATCAAATATTGATGCAACTCCAAAAAGTCCTCAGCTGTGATCGCTTTAGTGCGTATTTGACTGCAGCAGATCTCTGAGCGCTGTTAAAACTTTCATACACACACATACACAGGCGAACAAGTCTTTCACTGATGTTTACCTGAAAAACACTCATACAGCAAGAACGAAACGTGTCACACGAAGGCTTGTGAACTGGTCGATTTCACCTCAACTTTCAGCATAGTCAAACTTCTATAGCTTCTATATGGAACCTTAAAGTGTTCTGTAAGGCCTTATATTTCAGCGGTTCCCATCATTGGATCATTTTATGAATTTAGTTTTAATTCATTATTTTAATTCATTTTTACTTTTAATTACATTTTATGAATTCAAGAGCTTGTAAGCATACTATATCACAAGAAAAAAAATAAATAAATAACCCATTAAACATGAAAGAATTGTGCAACATTTCTCCTTATATAGAACCTCTTTGGGTTCTAGTCAAGAACCCCACTGAACCTTTTTAGCTAAACTATAGACTAACAACACGTGTACAACAAATTTACATTAAATACAACTAATAGAACTAGAAACATTCTAATATATAAAACAGAGTCAAAAGCATAGTGATGAAAAGCAGCTTTTAACAAAAAAAAAAAAAAAAGATTCTGAGAATTTTGTGGAGTCAAATGAATGTAGGAAATCACTTGATACCGTTTAGCTGAATAATTATAATATTTGACTGCAGAATGCCAGCATTGACCAATCACAGAGAGCCGTGTAATCAGGTCTGTTAATGCAGTTGATCTTCTCTCGGTGGAATACTCGAGGTCTCTTCCAGGGGTAAACGCCTCGCTGCCCTCCCCACCCAAACGCTCTTTTACAACAGACAGACACAAAGACACTGGAGCGGTGGACGCCTCCTTCCCTGCCCCCTCTCCTCCTGTCTCTCTCTCTCTCTGTCTGTCTGTCTGTCTGTCTCTCACTCACGCGGGCAGGTAGTGGAATGCGCTGACGGCCGCAGTATGTCGTGTTGTTGGGTTGAGTGGGTGCGGCTGTCACAGTGCAGTGTTATCAGCCAGACAAACTATTTAATAAGAGTGAGGCATTTGATCTGCTCTGTATCTCACACACACACCCCTACCATTTATATGAGGACATGTGTTGTGTAACTTTCCCGGCAAAACATTCCAGCAAATTTCTGTGGACAAAAAACTTCTGATCTGTGACCGTGACTACAGATTCATGACACACTTGAGAAGTGATCACATCCACGCTGCATTTCAACACAGAGATATTCACAGCAGCTAAAGAGCCATACGGTCTATTTTAATAAAATAGATATCTATAAAAATAAATAAATCACACTAAGTACATGCAAATTCAAATGTAAGCAATCGCAGAAAAATTAATTTTGCCACCGCTGATTAAAACATTAATACATCTATATACTGTATTTCCCAGATCTGCTATTGCGAACGTATTTCACCTCGTGCGAGATTAATAGGAGCGCTGCAATAACATATAGCTCTGTCACAGCAGATTACTGTGTGTTTGGAGTAATAATGGCTAAACACAATCTGAAATGTAATTATACTCAGTAACGGGATCATTTGACTGTGATTTGCTTTGATATAAATAAAGAATGAGCATATGGCAGACAAAGGTAAGGTGTGTTTTCTTTTCTTTGGAATAATGTGCACTGATGAATCATTCACAATACGAGCAGGAACGTCTGCTAAGCAAAGTAAATAGAGTGAGTCTTTACACGAGCACAGGACAGAGTAGCTCTTCGTTCTGTGTTCGGTACATATATATTTTCTTTCTTATTCTGCAGTGCTGAACTATCAGGCGGACACTGAGATAAGTACACGCTGAGAACAGCGTTTTGAGCCGCTCAAGGTTGCGCCGCATTCCTGGCCCGCAGTCCAGCGCAGAATAACCTTTGGAAAGAAAACCTTTATCTCTGTCCGACAGAGTCCCACCTGAAAATCAGCAGGAGTTTCTCCAAATCAAATATGTTTAAATAAGACTGTTGTGGGGAGGAATACACAACTGGTCATTTCTAAAGAACATCTTCACACTTTGGCACTTCCCCATAGGAAAGAAAAGTCAAGTATTTCTCCTACTGTAGATGGCAATGAGAGCAAATGGAGACTGAGAAGAAGACAATAGTATTGTCACATCTGCGCTCAAATTTGCCACGATACCAAAGTCTGCAATCAGAAATTCCCATTAAATTCACCTAAGATCAAATGATCAGAGCTGCAATCTTCATTCATTTGTGTCTATTTTTAATTCAGCTGAAAAAATAAAAAAAAAATTAAACATATCAAAGAAAGAGCAATCTGAGGCTTTTTTGTTTTGGTTTTCTCTGGGTCTGTCAGAAGTGAAGAAAAGGAAACGCCATTTATCAACCTGATGCTGTAAAATACGGAGGCCTTTCTGTCCGTATGAATGGAAAATTAATAAAATAATATAGTGCGCAGGCGGGGGGTGAAAACAGCCTCTTGGACGTCTTCCAGGCCTCTGCGAGGGGGTCACGGGGGGGTCGCATTCATTGTGGGGCCGAATTTTCCTGATGCGTTCCGGGCACAAAGAGAGGGTGAAATCCGTGCGAGGGCAGGTTTTGGGAAAAGCATCTGTGCTCAGGTCGATTACTGTCATAAAACTCTGCCAGCGCCCAGCTGGGGGTCAGACGGAGAGAGAGGGAACGGGGGGGCAGAGGTCCTCAGATGGTATAAAGATCAGAGCAGGACTATCCAGGTGAGAGGTAGAACCCCCCGGCCAGCCCAATCTGAGCTGCTCATTCAGATGCTAATGAGAGGGTAGAACACATCTGTTCCCCCCCCACCGCTCTGGGTCTTTGTCACCTGAAAAGCTCCCCACCAGGTATCAAACAAGCTGCAGGAAACAGCCCCTTTTCATCCTGTTACCTCCGTTCTCCAATCAGCAAATGAGGCCCTGGTGACAACAGGGGCCCCCAAGAGCCCGACGGGGCCACCGATGCCCCACACGCACCTGACACAGTTACACAGCCCAATTAACCCTTGCTCACTGACGAACACCAGCAGCTCGCTGTTTAACTCAACCAGTCGGTTTAAATGCATGTTCACCACAAACCATTTGCCAACCACATACTTGATATTCTGTCATCGATTAGCTCTGGAAACGAGTTCAACTTGGTAAATGTCCCTGCACATTACTAATACATGATGGTAGCGCAGCGCAAAGACATTTGATTTACTGCGTGTTCTCTCACCTGCCTTTTCACTGCCGTTTTGAGAAACACACCAACGTGTTTAATTAGAGCTGGATGCTGCGATCGCCCCACGCTCTGTCACACAAGACCCATGCGCAGCTCAACCCAAATAACGACCTGAGACAGACAGCCCCGCGGCACGCTGGCGGACCCCCCGCCAAGCTTTCTTATGCTAAATGCGCCTCTCCTAAGCCTAATCTTCAGCTGGGCTGCTTAAACACAACAGCACGCTGCACCTTTACTGCAGAACGGAGGCCGTTAGCATGACAAAGATGCTCATATTCATATGCTGAACGTTGAGACAATGACCCACACTACATAATACATCATATCTGCGTTTAGAGCTGAAAAATATCTGTAAAACTGCAGCCAAATCAAGTAACAAGGATTTTGTTTGAAATACACTGATATAAAGGGTCACACAAAATAGTGACATTTTCATGCTGGTCTAGCAAAACTTTGATCAAGCATACAAAACCCAACATGCATGCTATTCATTTCAATAGGGAAATATTACAGAACCATATATACCTGTATAAAGTCAGCATGAAATCTGTTTTCTAAATGCATGTTATAGATCTTATTGTGAGCAATTCATGATTGCATGTTTCTTTCTTTTTTTTTTTTGACCTTGTAATGTTTAATCAAAATATCATAACTGGACCTTCTAGTGAAAACCACAGGCTTCTCTCTATTGATATATGCAGGACTTCGCCAATCATTTAGTGCATTTAAACTGCACTCCTTTCTTACAATTGACCACAAGCTCGCATCCAGACCTCCATCCAATCAACAACCGATGCATAGAACCAAGTCGGTGCCCTACATTTCTTGGATGTACATCACAATATGGAAGAAAAGATCTGTCGCTACTTCCATGTCTCGACTTTAAAAAGACTCTACCTAATGCATAAATCTAATGTTTAGCCGCAATACTTTTTTGTGAGGGTAAGGATAAAGGTAGCATCAAAGCTCTAGTCTTTCTGCCAGCGGTGCACCACAATGCAAGCATGTTCCTTACAAAACTGAGCGTTCCCTGTTCTCTTTCGGTGTACAGAGGGGCCGCAGAGAGTTGCGCAGCACAGTTCAGTGGGTAAAACTGGAAGTTTTGATGTCCTGTCCACCTCTCTGGCTCAGTTCTCCGAGCGTTTCCCTCCGAGCCATTCTCTTTTGATCACAGGCATGAAAGCCGTTTCTTGTGAGAGTGCAGGTACCAGGGGTACGGCTAGGTGCTAATTAGCTCAGCAGGATAATTGATGTGTAGATTACACCGCGAACAAATGCCTCGACTTGTTTGTTCTTCTCACTTTTCCTCCCCCCTTACCTCTGCCCTAATGAACAGTACCTGCCTCGTTAAAACCACGCTAATGCGAGGATATATGCGCGGGGAGGGCTTTCCCCAGGTGGAAATACCTTTCAGAGCGAGCGTGCACAAATGCGCTCCCACGTGCACGCTCCTGACCTGCAGAAATGCCTCTGCTGAGCGCAGGGATTTATGCAGGCAGCTCAAAGAATTTAAAAAGGAAACAATTTCTAAATGAAAGGCCGTGCCATTAGAGTACCAATGGAGTTCTATTGTTACACCCCTGTAATGCCATTTCCTTCATCTTTTGTCTCAGAGAGGCTATTATTAGCGGCCTCTCACAGCTGCGTATCCGTTCAATAGGGTTTGAATTTGGTCATTAACAAGTGAATATCAGCAAACACATTTGTGGAGCCCCTGCCATTGCTAATAAACTAACAATGAGTACAAGCCTAATTGGGAAATGCAATGAAGAAATGGAGGCAAGGTGCCTGAGGTAAGGAAAGACAGCGGAAGAATAGACAGGTCATTATGAGGACGGATGTGGAGAGAAAAAGGTGAACAGTTGAATTGTCGCCTCCTCGCAGTTCCCACGGACAGCTATAATCCGTCTCTCGCTAGTTTACACGTTAAACACGTTATTGTGATTATGGACTCCCGCTTTCTCAGTGGTTCTACACACACAAAGTGCACACACACACACACACACTGGGACCACGTCTACGCCTGCGAGCCATCCGTGTGTTCTCCCAGACAGTTGACGGGTCTCCGGGTCAGAGGTTTCCCTCTCCTTGGCCGTTCCATGCACTTCCTGTCTGAACTGAATTCCCTGCAGCCACTTTCAGACCGGAAGTCTTTGTTAACCACTGCCTTCATTATTTGCTCTGTATAAACTTGCAGAAATTTGCTACCAAAAAATAAATAAAAAAATCCACTCTGGTCTGTTAACCCTAAAAATGAGGGAATTCACTAACAATGAATGAAGAGTGTCTACTGATGCTGTTATTATTCATAACAAGCCTCGTTCACACAGAATATGTTTGTTCTGGAGACACTTACTTAATTGAAGTCTGAGACAGAGACTTGTGCATTTGCATTTATACATTTGGAAAATGCTTAAAAAGTAGACATTTTCTCAATTAAAGTTGGTCAAGCTGGAATGAAAAAGGGCTCCAACATTTAGTGAATTCACCCCACAGAGTTTCAAGATGGAAGTCCAGCTAAAATCCAAACTGCTAACTTTTTGCTTTCTCCAAACTAAGCCAACAGGGATCTAATCCTCCAACAAACTCCATAAACACACTCCTCCTGCTTTAAGAAAGTGCAAGGAACCATTTTTTCTCTCGATATTTCTGTGCTTAGACCGCACCATAATCATCTTATACACGCTTTTCTTTGTTTGGGGATTTTCACGTTTCTCCTTCCAGAGAGATAAGCAACACAATAATGAAAGCTTTAATTACCCCACCCCTCTGCCCGCTGAAGGACGCGAGACTGTGTCATCACGGAGGGGGGAAGCAGATTGTGCCAGAGCTAAGAAAAACTGCATTTGGACTTCTAGCCGAAACAAGAAAAAAAAAATAAAAATAGTAGTCGGGCAAACTGGCACTTTCCATCACCAACCTGATAATTCTCCCTCCATCCCTCACCCTGGAGGTCTTTTGTTTTCCCCTCCCGCTTCCTGTCACCATCTCGGCATAGAATCAAACGACAGCAGGGTTTACTTTTCTGTCTCAAAGAAAGATAGACAGAGAGAGAGAGAGAGAGAGAGAGAGGAAGACGGGAGTGATTTGGTCAGGGCTAGGGGTTTCACTGGGTCACAGGAAACCTGGACTATGCAGATGTTTAACAAAAGCCTTTCATCTTCTCCAGCTTTCCTGAACTTCCAAGTGACGGGGACTTTTAAGCATAGAGCTGATAATGAAACCTCTTCTCTTTCAGCAGTAGATATGAGGCCTTTTTATCCAAACTATACGATCCTGCTATCAACATTAACAAACGCAAAACAGGTAATTAGAGCTGAGGAAATGCATAACTGAGTTTCCTGCATGTGATTCAGGAGTGAAACTGCTCTATTGCTATATCTGCTGTAAAAATATATTGGCAGATTGTGAATCCATCCATCTCTAGTGAATAAATGAAATTCTGGAAAGCACATAACCTATAACAGAAAGTACGCCATTTGTTGGACTTCATTGGCTGTTTTGTTATTTTCAGGAGGACAGTCAGTATCACAGGCCTCCCACCAGCTCATCTTTATTAAAGACTGTCTACTGACACTCATAATAACCGGCTAAAGGACGGAGAGGGACATCCACCTGAGGACCTGGAGAAAAGCAGGATAAAGCCGTGAGGTGAGAGAACACACAAAAAGGGCCGCTGCTACTGAAAGCTTTTATTTGTGTCGGGCTTGTTTCTTTTTTGGTTTATGTGTGTGTGAGCCTGTTTGTTACTGCGGCTCTTATCAGTGCTGGTGTATGTGTAAGGTGTGAGAGGATGAAAGCCGTGTGGGTGACAGGAACTCAGCTGCGGCAAGGCAGAAAGAAACTAATCAGCCTTTTACAGCTTGAACCGAGGCGGTTAGGTAGCCTCGCACTAACCGCACACGCGCTAGCTCTGTCACCGCTACAAATTGGCTTCTTACAGAACTCAAGGTGCCAACGGACCATTAGACGCACAAAAGCAAGAGTTTTACTAGCGTCTCATGTGGGGAAAAAAACACCTCTGCACCTCCCCGCCGAGTAAAACACACACTGTCTGTTGCTCATCAGGGATGTTTGGAGCTCTGGAATATCTCTGTTCTGCCGGAGCCAAGATGTTTTTTCACAGGATAAAATGTTCAAAATGCCTCTCTTCTTTCAGTAAAGTCTATAGAATCAACAATATCTATTTACACACCTTTACAAGACCTGAATTCGAGAGTAAATAAGAACGCAGCTTCTTTAAGCACTACACCAATGTGGCTTTATCCTCTAATGGCTTGAAAATAAATCAGACGCGCGCACACGCACCTGCGGTAAACAGGTTGACAGAGAGAGGAAGCTGTCACCAATTAGCGGCAGTGCTAATCTGGTTGTGTCGAGAGGATTATACTCCGTCCTGGTGGGACGGGGAGAAATTTCATTTCCTGTGTGCCGTTCGTAGACTCTACCTGAGTCAGCGGAGCTGTGCACGTCAAATCCGTGCTGAGATAACGGTTAATCATCTCTCGCCTTGAGAAACTGTTTCCCTCCACTGGGCCGAGCACACAACACTTCATTCCTTCTGAAAACACACGTGAAAATGTGACCTAACCTCTCACCAACGCCAACGCAGGAAACACAGACGGGGAGACTCTGCCTCCCAGAATTCCTCGAGATGTTTCACTGTGTTATCTTGACTGCCATTTTAACTAGTTAACAAGGTTCATGCTGACTTCAAGATCTCCTGGGGAGTTCCTGCGTATGAGTTCAGAAGTCGTAATTGTGTTCAAGTGATTTTGGCCTGAATAAATTGGGTGTGTTGGGCAATTTCATAGCTAGCTAGCCATCTTAAAACCTAGTTAAATTAGTCATAATTTTTATATTGCCAATATTACTTCTACCAACATTTGAACATACCAAAACTTGAACCTATACATATAATTCACTGCAGTTTCCAGCAGAAATGAACACTAGTGGCAGTAAAACATCAACTATCTTTATTCCTTCTGCATTATTTGTAAACTAATACGCTTTGACGTTTGCATCACATAACCAGCTCCATATGTGTGGCTTTTCTGTCATAGTAAACTTGCTTAGTAGCTCACCTGGTACAGCATTGCACTTGTGAATGCATTTTTATCTCACATTTGCTTTTGTTTACTCCATCAGTTAGGTTTAGTGGTACTTTTTTTCAAACACAATACAGCATTAACCTTTTAGTGTCACTCACCGAACATTTAATTATTTTTATGATACGCACAACAACCAATGTAATAAAATGTTGCCACTTTCACGTTCATCTGTTTTGGATAAAACTGAACATGCTTTTAGTGTCACTCAATGGACATTTCACTTTTGAGCCTGGGTTGAGTATTTTATAGTAAACCCAACAGCTCTTTTTTTATTAACAGTACACAATGCATACAAGTTAAACTATACAGTAAATATTCACAATTACACTTTAAAGTCAAATTTTCAAACCACTTTACTTCAGTAATGTGTTTTCCGAAACAAAATATGCAATGAGATAAAAAGGCAGACACTTGAATTTATTACTAAAGAATTGATTGAATTGATTGGTGTTTCAACAACCATTCAATCATTTCTTCAGTGATAAATAAGACTAAATAAGAGGTAATGATGATGTTATCTGAAAAGAAAAGTTGTTTTTTGCTGTTTTGTTGTTGTTTGTTTTGGAATAAGGTGGAATAATACGCCCTAATTAGTGTGTGAGATTAGAATTGGTACAGCCCAATAAGAGATGCAATTTTATTGCACTATAGTATTATGCAAATTGGGTCACTGCCACTACACCACTGAGTCTCTGAAACATGGTTGTGATCGGATCAGATTCTGATGAGAGATTATGAAGATAAACATTCTACTACTCTGAACAAATGCTACCAACACAAAAGTACTTTCAACAATGACTACATTTAATCATTTACACTACAAATGTGTTAAGAGTGTGAGTTACAGTACTAGTGGTTAACCTGAGTAAAAACCAAAGACAATGCGAGAGAGGCGGGGGTGCTGAGCTCATTGTATGAAGTGTTGAGCTGTATGTGAGAGATAACAGTGAAACATAGATTCAGGCCAGAGAGGTTAGAGGTACAAGTGTTTTATCACGTTGTTTTGTTCCTGGGAAAATCAGACGCAGAGTCATGCATTCAACCGCCATGAAGGACGAGTATCTCTGAACACAACACTTCACAGGCACTGCGACGTGTGTGTGTGTGTGTGTTTGTGTTTGCACGCTTACAAGCTCTGTGTGGTTTATCTGTGTCAAATCGCATACATGCAAATAAATACTCTCAGTTTTAAAGTGTTTTACAGATTCACTACAGTGAATTTTGACAGCACTTCCTCACATTAGATCTTCACTGTTGGTTTTTGTCTTTATTTCATTATTTTGAGCTGAAAACACACACGCTCCTGAAGCGGGAGAGAAAGTGTCCATCTGTCTGAAATTTAAGCAGCCTACACTGACACAAATTCCCAGAGAGAGGAGTGATTTCCTCAGGTTTAACTAAATAATTTATGATCACCTCACTTTAGCATGATGAAGCAATTTTAGCTTGTACAGCTACACACACACACACACACACACACACACTAAAGAGGGTGAAAGATAGAGAACGAACGAGAGACTTCCTGAATATCTGAATAATTCAAACTTCTAGATGAGAGGAACTGAGAAATGTTACTTTTCAAATTCTCAGGAAATTCTCAGTCTGTTAAAACAGGAGTGACCGCAGAACTGGACAGTCAGAGTCACATGACTGTCCTGTCCACTAACACTCAGAACCGTGTTCGGAATAGAATACTACTTACTTAATGCATACTGATAAACGTCTCAAACAGTATCATGCTACATCACATCACAAGTCGCAAGTTGTAGTGCGGCCTAAATGCGGAAGCAATCGTGCACAGAATTCATTGTCTAAAAAGACATTTTTACACAATCCACGAATGCTTCAAGCAATGATCAAATAAGCAGTCAAAACAGAGATGATCACACCTGTAAATTCAGATACTGCATACTGCAGAATAAGGATGGAGAGCATGTTAGTATGCTTCTCCCAACATAGCCACTGGCTGCATCCCAATTCACATACTATCCATCCTAAACAGTGTGCCAGATTATAATTAGTGCAGACCAATTATAGATGGTATACTATCTGAGCACTGTGCATTTTTTAGGTGTGCATCCATGCATGCTTTTTGGTGAATATTATCCACAACAAAGTGGTCTGTGGTATCAGGACGCAATTATACGGCACTGTAGTACTATGCAAATTGGGTCACCACCACTACAGCAGTATATATATGTGAAACACGAGCATCTGCAAAATCACAAGCAACTACGGCTGGCACGGGGAGGTGATTGGACTCATTGAGGAAAAGATCTGATTAGCTGAATGGACCCGAGTGGCCCGTTTAAGAGAACAAGAGATGTGCGGCAGACAGAAGTGAGGAAATTGGAGGTGTTGTAACATTAGAAGGTCAGATTGGTTTTCCTCTGAGGGATTCGTGAGTCAACAGCCCCTCCGGCTTCCTGTCAGCGCTCTGAACGAAACCACCAGGGAACGCTGCCCCTCGAACCCGACACGACTGGCTCACAGGAGAACAAAATACAAACCCGCTCTTATCAAAGTGTGGCGAAATGCAAAAGAAAGCGAAGACAGTGATGTCCCGCAGGTTGTGGGTTTGATTCCCTGGGAACATACTGGTCAAACGTATATTTCTTGAATGCATCGTGGATAAAATGCAAAACATGCAAACACAGTCAGAAGGAACATAACAGGTGCGGCTCCGAGTTGCACTTGACCTTGTTCAACCTTTCCAGTCATGAATTCCTGGAGGATTCACTGGGCTGGGATGAATTCTGAGCGGAAGAAGGTCAAACAGTCAGCGAACGGATCTTTGCATAGTATTTGGCAGAAACATCTAAATGCACCCATTCCAAAATCACAGACCAACTGCAAAACGCTCATAGAGAAAATACTAGCAGGGCAGATGCGGCAGCAAAAAGACAGAAAAGAAGTTGAGTAGAGATTGAGTGAGGGGGAGGAAGAGAAATGGAAGATTAAGCTGAATATGTGTTAACTTTCATCGTGTAGGTTAGTGCTGGATATTTACAGGCCACGTTGGCTAAACAAAGACTGATATGCTGAGAGACCATCATAAAAATCAATACATCAGTAAACCCCCACCTGCATCGGCCCTCTGTGTGTGTGTGTGTGTGTGTGTGTGTGTGTGTGTGTGTGTGCATAGATCACGTTTCTAAGGCTTCTGCCTACGCCATGATCAGAGCAAGAGAGCAAAACCTTCTGGGATTCTGCAGAGGACCAGCCCACACACACACACACACACACACACACACACACACACACAAACACAAACACGCGTGTGTTTGCATGCGGCCTGTAGCCTTCAGAAAAGGCTCTTCATGAAATAAGGTTATAAGAACTCCTTGTTATGAGATGCATGTATATAAATGTCTGCTTTATGGTTTATAGAGTACGATTTGTATTTATTTATTTGGCCCAAGAGTGTCGTATCCAATTCAGTATTGCTTTTAGGCAGCAAGACACTCAAAGTGACGTGATATTGTGAATATAGTCACAGATAAAAGGTATTTGCCATATTCGACACAGAAAAGTAACCAGAAAATTAGTCTGTAAACTAAACACAAGACTGATGAAGTCAGGACAGACCTTTAGATTCTCTTACAGACACACAACCACACACACACACACACACACACACACACTAATAAAATCCACTGTGTGTGTGTGTGTGAGATGTGGGTGAGGGTCTGTTTTAGGCCCCGAGGGCTTATGGGATACATCGAGAGAGAGATTTGGTCAAACAGTGTGGCAGATATGAG